>NW_027069467.1:17500-20000 GCF_963576675.1 Euphorbia lathyris | reverse complement strand
GAGCTTATTAGCTCTTTTTTGGTGTTTGGTGGAGAGAGGTTCGAAAGAGCTTATGAGCTCACTCATTTATTTATTTATTTTTTATTTTTTATTTTTTTTGAAAAAGCTCATGTTTGGTGCAGAGCCTTTTCAAATAAAATTACCTCAAACATTGGTGTTTGGTGAAGGGAGGTTTGAAATCAATTATTAGTTTTTTTTTTTTTTTTTTTTTTTTTTTTTTTTTTTTTAAAAAAAAAAAAAAGCTCATGTTTGGTACAGAGCCATTTGGAGTAAAATTAGAGGTTTTGACTAGTCAAACATTGGTGTTTGGTGAAGCCCTGTTTTGAAAAGGCTACTGTTTTGTACAGAGCCTTTTGGAGTAAAATTAAGAGGTTTTGACTAGTCAAACCTCAAACATTGGTGTTTGGTGAAGAGTGGTTTGAAATACCCTATTTTGAAAAAGCTCATGTTTGGTACATAGCCTTTTGGAGTAAAATTAGAGGTTTGAGTGTCACATCCGTGTCCTTAATTTTAGTTATTATACCCTAATATTAGGTTATATTATAGTTATTTATTGATTAATGAGTTAATCGGGTATCATGGATATAGTTTGGAGGGTAATTTCATGCCTTTAGTATCAAATTAAAAGTTTAGAGCAAGTTTTAAAAGAAGCTACAGCTTAGAAGGATCCAAAGGAATATTTTCCCTTATTGGGAAGACAAAAAAACACAATTCAAGGATTCATTTTCGTGGTTATCCATGGCTGATGCATTCCCCAAACATTTCTCCATCATCTCCATTCAAACATTCAAAGTTACACAGTCTCAATGCTTCTTTGATATCTAGAGATCGAACCGTCCGATTGAGCCGATTTCTTTACAGTAGCTTCTAGACACCCTAATACACGCTGGGGTGGGTTTGCTTTTCATTTGGATCACTCTAGGATAAATTCGAGTTGGGCGGATTCTTGGCAATAAATTGAGTTCTTGTGTGTTGTTCTTCTTTTCTTTGCAAAACTAAGTAACTATCAACTACCCTTTGAGTTTTTATGTATAGATACGTATATAGAACTCTATATTTTTCAGAGCCATGAATTTTTGTTGATGTTTTTACCATGCATGCTATTGATTTGGGTTTTATGATACACTTTTAGTATAGATTTTAACTATGTTCAAGAATATAGATATATATGTCTTTGCATCCAAATTTTAAGCTATAATATACATATATGTATGCATTTATGAAATCTAGTATATTTCATTAATAGTTTTTGCAAGATATGATGTTTTTAATATATATAATTAAAGAAGTGTATATTAAGCCTTATTGAACTTAATTTATACACAAATGTATATACATGTATGTGTATATATATTGTTTCGGTTTTTCTTAAATTGTTTTGGTGAATTTGAGTATATTTGAATAATACTTGTATAAGAATTGATATTTTGAAAGATGGAACTTAGAAAGGTACTTGAGAAATTTTATGATGTTGATTTATGAGTTACATATATATATATATTTCTGATTTTAAGTTATATTATGAAATTATAATATTATTAGTATCCATCAAGAGTAATCCGGATAGGTGGCTTTAATGAAAGTCTGTATTTAGTGAGAAATACGGCATGTGTACACAGTTGAAAGAGTTCATTAGCTTTTATTATTATTATTATTACTATTTTTATTATTATTACTATTCCTCTTTTTTTTTTTTTTTTTTTTTTAAAAAAATCTCCTGTTTGGTACAGAGTCTTTTGGAGTAAAAGTAGATGTTTTGACTAGTCAAACCTCAAACATTGGTGTTTGGTGAAGAGGGGTTTGAAAGAGCCTATTAGCTTTTTCAAAAAGCTAATTTTGAAAAAACTCATTTTTTGGTAAAGAGTCTTTTCAATTAAAAGTAGAGTCTTGAGCCACTTTGGTGATGCGATGCTTGAAAGAGCTTATTAGAGCATCCACAATGAGTGCATTACATTTTTTTTTTTTTTTATTTTTGAAAAAGGTGGGATTTTGTTTTGTATCACCTTTTTTTTTTTTTTTTTTTTTTTTTTTTTTTTATTATATATATATATATATGTAGGCCCTACTTGTCATAAAACTCTTGCACACTTCAAATAAAGTATTATTTCTATCCACCAAACAATTAATCCATATCGTATTTTTTTTTTCCATATTTTCTATTTATTTTTATATATTATTTTGTATTTTTCTTTTAATCCTTTTATTAAATAATTGTTTCTTTTTTAAAATTTAGATTTGTTTTTTATTTAAACCTTTTTAACGTAGCATACATATATTTCTTCTATTTATGACATGTTTCTACATGTACCCGTGTAGAAACTAAAAAAAAAAAAAAAATCGTGGTGGACGGGGACTCACGTCGTCCTTGGACAATCCGTCTCGAGTTGGTATAAGACACACTATGGGGGGAGCACCTCCATGCTTCCCGAGCTTGGCTCGGGAACGCTAAATCCCATGCTAACACTGATCCCCCATTCGCCCATGAATCTATGCATTGCTA
>NW_027069466.1:20000-22500 GCF_963576675.1 Euphorbia lathyris | reverse complement strand
GACGACGTGAGTCCCCGTCCACCACGATTTTTTTTTTTTTTTTAGTTTCTACACGGGTACATGTAGAAACATGTCATAAATAGAAGAAATATATGTATGCTACGTTAAAAAGGTTTAAATAAAAAACAAATCTAAATTTTAAAAAAGAAACAATTATTTAATAAAAGGATTAAAAGAAAAATACAAAATAATATATAAAAATAAATAGAAAATATGGAAAAAAAAAATACGATATGGATTAATTGTTTGGTGGATAGAAATAATACTTTATTTGAAGTGTGCAAGAGTTTTATGACAAGTAGGGCCTACATATATATATATATATAATAAAAAAAAAAAAAAAAAAAAAAAAAAAAAAAAGGTGATACAAAACAAAATCCCACCTTTTTCAAAAATAAAAAAAAAAAAAAATGTAATGCACTCATTGTGGATGCTCTAATAAGCTCTTTCAAGCATCGCATCACCAAAGTGGCTCAAGACTCTACTTTTAATTGAAAAGACTCTTTACCAAAAAATGAGTTTTTTCAAAATTAGCTTTTTGAAAAAGCTAATAGGCTCTTTCAAACCCCTCTTCACCAAACACCAATGTTTGAGGTTTGACTAGTCAAAACATCTACTTTTACTCCAAAAGACTCTGTACCAAACAGGAGATTTTTTTAAAAAAAAAAAAAAAAAAAAAGAGGAATAGTAATAATAATAAAAATAGTAATAATAATAATAATAAAAGCTAATGAACTCTTTCAACTGTGTACACATGCCGTATTTCTCACTAAATACAGACTTTCATTAAAGCCACCTATCCGGATTACTCTTGATGGATACTAATAATATTATAATTTCATAATATAACTTAAAATCAGAAATATATATATATATGTAACTCATAAATCAACATCATAAAATTTCTCAAGTACCTTTCTAAGTTCCATCTTTCAAAATATCAATTCTTATACAAGTATTATTCAAATATACTCAAATTCACCAAAACAATTTAAGAAAAACCGAAACAATATATATACACATACATGTATATACATTTGTGTATAAATTAAGTTCAATAAGGCTTAATATACACTTCTTTAATTATATATATTAAAAACATCATATCTTGCAAAAACTATTAATGAAATATACTAGATTTCATAAATGCATACATATATGTATATTATAGCTTAAAATTTGGATGCAAAGACATATATATCTATATTCTTGAACATAGTTAAAATCTATACTAAAAGTGTATCATAAAACCCAAATCAATAGCATGCATGGTAAAAACATCAACAAAAATTCATGGCTCTGAAAAATATAGAGTTCTATATACGTATCTATACATAAAAACTCAAAGGGTAGTTGATAGTTACTTAGTTTTGCAAAGAAAAGAAGAACAACACACAAGAACTCAATTTATTGCCAAGAATCCGCCCAACTCGAATTTATCCTAGAGTGATCCAAATGAAAAGCAAACCCACCCCAGCGTGTATTAGGGTGTCTAGAAGCTACTGTAAAGAAATCGGCTCAATCGGACGGTTCGATCTCTAGATATCAAAGAAGCATTGAGACTGTGTAACTTTGAATGTTTGAATGGAGATGATGGAGAAATGTTTGGGGAATGCATCAGCCATGGATAACCACGAAAATGAATCCTTGAATTGTGTTTTTTTGTCTTCCCAATAAGGGAAAATATTCCTTTGGATCCTTCTAAGCTGTAGCTTCTTTTAAAACTTGCTCTAAACTTTTAATTTGATACTAAAGGCATGAAATTACCCTCCAAACTATATCCATGATACCCGATTAACTCATTAATCAATAAATAACTATAATATAACCTAATATTAGGGTATAATAACTAAAATTAAGGACACGGATGTGACACTCAAACCTCTAATTTTACTCCAAAAGGCTATGTACCAAACATGAGCTTTTTCAAAATAGGGTATTTCAAACCACTCTTCACCAAACACCAATGTTTGAGGTTTGACTAGTCAAAACCTCTTAATTTTACTCCAAAAGGCTCTGTACAAAACAGTAGCCTTTTCAAAACAGGGCTTCACCAAACACCAATGTTTGACTAGTCAAAACCTCTAATTTTACTCCAAATGGCTCTGTACCAAACATGAGCTTTTTTTTTTTTTTTAAAAAAAAAAAAAAAAAAAAAAAAAAAAAAAAATCAGTTTACCAATTGTCCCAAATCAATTTTATTATCCATGTCTTCAATTTCATTTTAGTTTTTTAGTATTTAATATAGTATTTTCAAATTTATTTTAGAAATAAATCACAATTCTTATATTCTTCCAACAGAATAAATCAGTTTACCAATTGTTCGAAATCAATTTTATTATCTATGTCTTCAATTTCATTTTTGTTTTTTAATATTTAATATAGTATCTTCAAATTTATATTAGTTATATTATTTAGAAATAAATCATAATTATTATATTCTTCCAACAGAATAAATCAGTTTACCAATTGTTCCAAATCAATTTTATTATCTATGTCT
>NW_027069465.1:0-30218 GCF_963576675.1 Euphorbia lathyris | reverse complement strand
GAGGACTTTTTGGACTGTTTTAAAAAGTTTCAGTATCGCTGGAACAAGTGTATTGTATCCTACGGAGAGTATTTTGAAGGAGATTAAAGCCTCAATGTCGCAGGTAAGCTCATTTCCTAAAAAAATAGAAATTATCGATACTTTCCGGACAGACCTCGTACTTGATTGTGCGCCCCCCTACTTCTGTGAAGGATATGCGCAAATTTTTGGGTTCATGCTCATTTTATAGGCAGTTTTACTCATAATTTTGCAAAAATTTGCGCTCCTTTATATGAGCTTACTTCTAAATCTCAGGAGAACAAATTTAAATGGACCAAAGAAGCTGATGATGCTTTTGAAACTCTTAAACTTTTATTTACTACCCCACCTATTTTAAGGAATTTTCAGGACGACCTGGACATCTATCTGATAGTAGACTCTAGTAAAATTGCCACAGGGGCAATTCTTGCTCAAAAGGCCGAGGATGGTAAATTGTATCCTATTGGTTTTTTTAGTAAGAAACTACCACCTTTACCCTCATGGTCTGCCACTGAGCTAGAATTACATGGCGTAGTAGCCGCAGTGGAATATTTTAAGGAATTTTTGTACGGGCCGTAAATTTATTTTGCTGCCAGACCATCATTCCTTAGAATATTTCCGTACATTTAAAAACGCCTCATCCCGCCTTAATAAACTTACTAGCAAATTGGTAGATTATGATTTCACAATTGCATATCGCAAAGGTGATAGTTCTATAATGAAAACAGTTGATTTTTTAAGCAGATATCTAGCTCCTCTTGACAATTCCCAGAAGAAAATAAACTCAATATCCGAAATAGTTTTAGTCGATCTGGCTAAGGAGCAGAAAGCAGATCCGGAGATATGCGATCTGTATCAAGCTTTGTCTTCGCCGGATCTGGTTACTGATCCTAAACTCAAACGTCAAACACGTAGATTTTATTTGAGCCCTGAAACTGGTGTTTTGTTCTTTTTACAATATGCACCGCATGAGAAATTTAGCTTGCCATATATTCCAGTTAAATTGCGAAATGATGTTTTAATTGCCGCTCACGACAGTCTTTTGGACGGAGGTTGTCACTTCTCTTTTAAAAAAATCTTTTGATAAAATTAAGCACAAATATTTTTGGCCTACTATTAAAAGTGATTTGAAAAAGAGAATTGACAACTGTGTACTATGTCAAAGGAACAAAAGAGATTTCAATCAGTACGGGAAGATGCAGCCGATTAAAATTAATGTCCAAGGCAAGCCATTCACACATGTAATTATTGATTTTTTCGGACCGCTCCCCGCTTCTCATAATAAGTCGTACGTCCTCACTGCAATGTGTAATGTTACAAAATTTGCTGTGACGAAAGCCACGTCCAAGGCAGATGCTAAAACTGTTGCGGACTTTCTTCTCTATGACATAATTCTTAAATACGGTTATATTTCAAAATTGTCTAGTGATCGTGGAACGCATTTTACGTCTCACATAATTGATAATTTGTGCGCTGCACTTGATGTTCATAAACAAACATCGTCCGCATACCGCCCCCAAACGCAAGGGCTTGTGGAACGGTTTAATGCCACCTTAGCCACCCTCTTACGTCACTATGTTAATAATGCTCACAACAACTGGAGCAAGATTTTACCTTTTGTTACTTTTGCATACAATTGCACAACACAGTCAAGTACGGGTTACGCACCCTTCTTTCTTGTACATGGTTATGTCCCTGATAACACGCTTGATTACGCGCTTCTTCCACCTGAAACGGATCATAATTTGATAGATGCTATTAAAAATTTAACGACCATTAGAAAAGAAATTCCTAAAATTTTGGAAAAGTCACAAAAGATACAATCTACGACACATGACAAGGGTAAGAAGAATCTGGATCTTCGCCCTGGCGATAAAATCCTTCTCCATTCTGAAACCACCCCACAGGGCCTAAGTAAAAAGCTACTGCCCCTGTATACCGGACCTTTTGAAGTTGTAAAAAAGCTTTCAAATCTTAATTATGTAGTAAATATACCAAAACATGGGAAGATGGTACATGATGTAGTTCACGTTAACCGCTTAAAAAAGTTCGTGTCTTAACAAATTTACTTGAGTTTATTCGCTTCCCTTAGTGTTAGTCATCATATTCATATTTCTTTTGTGACCTATCGCGTGACTTCCTGTGTTAGTAAATAGGAAATTTATTTTGATAACCAATTCTTAATAATCTTCAATGAATGGGCTTTTGTGGGTTTCTCCTTGATTCAGTTTAGTTCAGCGGTTAGTCTTGCGCCACCTTCTTTGTGTTAAAGTTTTTTTTTCTTTTTGTCAAATTCACTCCCTTCTTCGATTATGGGAATTTTAAGCAACGACATCTCCTCTAAGTCCGACACGTCTTACCAGACGTCCGTTAACATGACTATTAGTCATGATTTAATTCAGTATCTTGTCCTTTGTGCTTTTCTTGCTATCGTTATCGCGTATTTTATAATAAGATGGTGTAAACGGTCAAAAATGGCACACAGACAACTTGCCAAGGAAGTACTTCAACTTCGTCGGCAGGTTCCTGCTGCACCTGTTTAAACACATTTTACATGTAAGTACCCGCTGTGCTGATCTGAATCAACTTTTTACCTACGCCTCACCCATGAAAATATATATATTTATGTTGCTATTTTGCACATTAAATTTTGTATTTCTTTTCCTGTTGCCATTTTATTTTTTTTTTTTTCGCAAGTCTCAGATACTTGCTAGGTATTTCTCTTTTTTTTCCCTCTCACCACGAACTCTGCGTGATTGATACCTATAATATATTGTCAGTTATACTACAAATTTTTTTTTTTTTTTTGTTTTGTTCCAGTTTTATTTCTCTGTACTTCCACCACTATGCACTTACTCCTAGTTCCACTACTGATTATGTATATGTACATCTTACTTACCTCCGTATGCTACCTGCTGGTGATACTTACCACGGTTCATGCAAACTTTTTGCCAAATATCAACGATATCTCACTACACTTCTGTTACGTCAGTCATTTTTCGCCGCAAAATCGTCGCCGCAAAATTTTTACTATCGTTGGTGTATGCATTCTTCCGGCTCGACGTAGCCTCACATACGTTTGTGCCTCAGCGCACCATTTGTTTTGTATTTATCATACGTTTTTAAAATTTTTGGGTTTTTTTTTTGCCAATTTCATTTGAATTTATATGTACATAAGTTTTCTCTTTCAACTTTTATTGCGCCCGTCGTTAATAGGCGTAGCTTTTATCGTAATTTCAGCTTCTTTGCCTCTTCTTCTCTAATCTGATTTCACTTTTTCCATGGCGACACTTTTACTTTTAATCTTTTTGCCACTTAAATTACTGTCCTTCAGCGACTGATTTTTTTTTTTCTTCACATATCTTGCTTTTCATACCCCATTTTTTATTGTTTTTTCTTGTCTCTTACATTGCCGGAGCAAATTTTCAACAGCGAGGGGGGATGTCAGGTCCTCCTGACCTATGTCTTTTCTTTTAATTTTGTTTCTCTCTCTCTCTTTTTTTTTTTAATTCATACTTCTTTTTAGCAAATGTAATTATTTTAATGATGACCAGATAAGGTTTTCATCTTTCTGTTGGGTGATTGTATAACTCGTCCGTTACAAGCAATTTGCAGCGGTTGAGTTATATAATCATGCAAAAAGCTCGAACGCCCTAGCTGTGTCTCGCCGTTTGGTAAAATTTTAAAGGCACTCCGTTTGCATCGTTCAGCGCAACTATACATCGGGTCCGCGTTCCAGGACTTTGACGGCCACGTCAAAAGTACGCGTATTTTTAAGAGTAGAGGGAGGAAACTTATAGTCTAACAGTTGTCTCTCAACGGTCTTTGTCTTTCAAAAATTGTGAATGGAACTAGGAAGTGAATATAATAAAATGTGGTGAACATAAAACTTTCATTTATTCATTTATTTACACCTAAAATAAAAACTACAAAGCAAGCTCGAACCAGAGCTTGACACAACAATGTAGATACTTTAAAGTGGGAATTAATAAGGTTGGCAGTACTTCGTGTATAGCTCCGTGATTATGTATTTATCAGGGAGCTGCCTTTTCATCTTGTTGCTCCCACATCTGCATGGAATTAAAATTTTCATCTAATTTGTGTTTAATTGCTTTGACGATTTTAAACTGTAGTTTTCCTTCAATCAATTTGAATTAAAAGTGTGGAAAACGGAAGTGGTAAATGTACTTATACGTGACGTGAAAGACTGTGTTTTCTCCAGTCCAGCTTTTGCCCTATGTATCGGTTTCAATGTTTCTTTGTTTATAAAGAGTTTAATTTTATTCTGTGTTCCTATAGTAATTCAGGCAATCCATTTCTTTCAATTTCTAATGCTTTTTCAATGATCAGTTTGCTGTGTTAGTGATGTGTGGTGTTCTGTTTTGATAGGATTCTATTTAACAAAGTAAGGTTAGTTTCATAGAAGTATTTTGACAGGGGTTTTTTTGTGTAAAATATATTAATTCATATCCAAATGCCCCTACTTAATATCAGGTAGAAATCTACATCTAATACCCCATGAATGGCTAGGAGGTGCAAAACTAAGTTTCCACCGAAACGTTGATTCTGTCTTGCGCTTTGCAAGTTGCATTAGTTCTGTGATTCTCCAATATGATTTCAATGCAAGTGGTATTCATTTGTTTTAGTAGCATCTGTGAACTAAAGTTGAGTCATTTACAGAGTGTCAATTTTATTAGTTTAGTAGTTTCTTCATAAAACTTGGGTACAATTATACAATTATGTTATCATGATTTTAGTAACTTTATCTGTGTCTCCATATTGTGAATAATTTACTACGCACCGCCTACTGGCTACATACTGCAATTCATTTTGCTTCATGCAATACCTACTGCATGTATTTTAATTGGTCCCGGTGTTTAAATATAGGAACACAGAATATTCACCTTTCAGTTTTGTTTCATATTACTTCAGCTGCATTATCCTGAATCATAGATTCTATCTAGTGATGAAATTAAACGCTATCAGTTTCTATGAGCAAAATATTTGTAGCAATAATTTTCTGGTCCTCATTCAACAAAAGCGAAGGTTTTAAACACAGAAAAGGTGTTCATTTATTAAATATGTATCGGAAGGAAGTTGTCTGAAAACAGCCAGGTTTTAGTTCTCGCCTCATAAATTTTAAGTAAGTAAAAATACAATTCATACCTACTTAACTTATTAAGTGTTCCTGAATACCTATGCATGAAAATAAGTACCTACGTACATATTGCATGTTAATAGTACTGACTTTAATGTAAGTCCCCTGCCCTTTTTTCATGGATAGGTGTTGTCAGTTGATTCATTTAATTACCCTAGCCAAGCTAATAATGAAAATCAAGAGAAAATGTACATTTTCTATTAGAGGGCTCCATTAGGCTTGAGATTGTGTTGGATGAAAGCTCTAGTTTGTATTGTTAACCACTGAAAAGGAAGCTAGTATTCTAACTGTGCCCAAATCAAAAGTATCATCAACCGTTTATTCAGGTAGATAGAAGTAATTTCAGATAAGTGAACTCTAGGAAAGATATTTGTTTGCACGCAGTGGGCTGCGTTCATCATCTGCGAAGATGGTTGTCGCTGCTCCACCGACTTCTACTTTACTCTGGGGAGACTGAGGCAGATTTTCATTGTTCATATTCTCTACTTAAGGTTTCTTTAAGATTTAAGAACCTCATCCGACATATGAGTGGTAAGGGTTAAAGAAGCATTCTCATTTTATTTCATTAATTTAACTACCTATCAAGAGTTATGGTGAGTATACCCAGTTTTGGACATGCCTTTTTGACCTTTGTTTTAAACAGCTACGGTGCACTGAATAAAACCTTGAAAAGTACTCCACAGATATGTGCAAGAAAAATAAATTATAACTTGGTAATTGAAGTTAAGGGTTCATAAACATTTCAATGATATGTAGGGAAAAACTTAATTTTATTCTATCTTCCACTTGCTGAGGTCACAGAGCCAAAAAACTTGTAGAAAGTTAGAATGCATCATATTTTTCAATTTAAGACTGCCAGTGACCACTGATGTTTGAATTTTGCCACTTGGTACCATTGGCTCATTAATCTCTAGCAGTCATTTGACATGTCAAATAGTAGTGATTTTTACAAATAGTTATTAACCAAAATTAAATTTCTCACAACATTCTACTGTTCAGACCTTTGACTTCAATTACGAAGTTACCCATTCCAATTTTTTTGTACCTGATAAGTACATTAGTAAAATTCGCTGTTTTAAGAAAAATTTCATGTCAGGGTGGTACTTATAAAAAATAAAAAATAAATTATTGAAAGCTAATTTTAAGTTTTTTCTTTTATAACGAAAACAAAATATATAGAAAAAATTAAAAAATAAAATCGCCAAAATCGACTGGAGTGGTAATAGTGCAGTTACTGGAAACAAAATATGATTTGGTAGTCATCATCATAACTCCTTGTCACTAAAGGACTCACTACAGGACATAACTCCTTGATAACAGTACGGTGGGTACTCAAGGAAAAAAATTGCTGTTAGACGTACACAGGAAATTCTGGCCTTATTTGAACACCAGAAATTCTGGTAATCATCACCAGAATTCTAGTAGCCATCATTAGAAATTACTGTACATTCTAATCATATACAATAAATTCTGGTAGTGATTACCAGTATTTCCGATCTTCTAATAAGAGTAGAATTTCGAGTATAACGGGAATTTTTCTCCTTGTGTAGACAAAATACGATTTGGTAGTCATTTCCAGAAGTTACTGTAGTGATAACAGTACGGTTACTGCACAAAAAATATGACTTGGTAATTTATCACAAGAAATTACTGTAATGGTTACAGTGCGGGTACTGCAGACAGTAGGAATAGGTACGATTTGGTAGTTATCACCATTTGTTACTGCCTGTCCATATAAACCCTGTTTAAGCATTCATAAAGAGGCAAACTAAGGGTGCAAAATAATTTTAGGGAAAAATACAACTTTGACTTCGAGAGTAGTTTGGGGGGACGGGGTTGGACCCTCAGTCTGAAATTTAAATTAAGAAAATATTTAAAAAGCTTTAAATTTATAAAGAGTCAAATTTTAAGCCCTCCCAACTCTCTTTCACATGGGCTCAATTCACCAACTTACTATGAAAAATCTTCATGGACGTCAAATTTAATTACTCTCCCAGTGCTGTCTAAAGTGAGAAAACTAAATAAAAAAACTGAGGGCAAATAAAAAAAAAAAAAGAAATCATGCAAGGCCCCTTGTTTTTTAGTTTTTTTCACTTTTGATAGTACCGGGGGAGTCAATTTGACATCCAAGAAAATTTTTCATAGTAAATTTATGAATTGAACCCATTGCAATGAGAGTTGGGAGGGCATTAAATTTAACTCTGATTGTGGGTCTCTAAATACCAAATTTGGTTGAATTTTTACCATCGCTATTCATGATTTATTTAATTGCGGACGCATATGGGAAAATTTATCACTTTAGCTGGAGAGGAAAGCCAGTAAAATATGAAAAACTGTAAATTGTTACTTTCAGTAATATTAACTACAATAACATTGAATTATTTTTAAAAAATACAACCTTGAACAGCCATAACTCACAAATGAGGGAGGTTTGAGGGACCTACCCAAGTCCCCTCAAGTTTTTTGAGGAAAGGAAGCTGATTTACTCAATTATTTGAGTGGAGGAACGTCTCTGAAAGTGAAAAAAATTGGATTGAGGGAGGTTTGAGGAGTCCTCAAGCCTCCCTCACTCAAACTGCTTTGAGGAACGTCTCTGAAAGCAAAATCACTGTTTGAGGAAGGTTCGAGTATGAGTGGAGTTTGAGTGACGACTATGAATACGGCCCTAGGGGCCAATTTTTTTCACTTTCAGAGACGTTCCTCCACTCAAATAATTGAGTAAATCAGCTTCCTTTCCTCAAAAAACTTGAGGGGACTTGGGTAGGTCCCTCAAACCTCCCTCATTTGTGAGTTATGGCTGTTCAAGGCTGTATTTTTTAAAAATAATTCAATGTTATTGTAGTTAATATTACTGAAAGTAATAATTTACAGTTTTTCATATTTTACTGGCTTTCCTCTCCAGCTAAAGTGATAAATTTTCCCATATGCGTCCGCAATTAAATAAATCATGAATAGTGATGGTAAAAATTCAACCAAATTTGGTATTTAGAGACCCACAATCAGAGTTAAATTTAATGCCCTCCCAACTCTCATTGCAATGGGTTCAATTCATAAATTTACTACGAAAAATTTTCTTGGATGTCAAATTGACTCCCCCGGTACTATCAAAAGTGAAAAAAACTAAAAAACAAGGGGCCTTGCATGATTTCTTTTTTTTTTTATTTGCCCTCAGTTTTTTTATTTAGTTTTCTCACTTTAGACAGCACTGGGAGAGTAATTAAATTTGACGTCCATGAAGATTTTTCATAGTAAGTTGGTGAATTGAGCCCATGTGAAAGAGAGTTGGGAGGGCTTAAAATTTGACTCTTAATAAATTTAAAGCTTTTTAAATATTTTCTTAATTTAAATTTCAGACTGAGGGTCCAACCCCGTCCCCCCAAACTACTCTCGAAGTCAAAGTTGTATTTTTCCCTAAAAGTATTTTGCACCCTTAGTTTGCCCCTTTATGAATGTTTAAACAGGGTTTATATGGGCGGGCAGTAACAAATGGTGATAACTACCAAATCGTACCTATTCCTACTATCTGCAGTATCCGCACTGTAACCATTACAGTAATTTCTTGTGATAAATTACCAAGTCATATTTTGTGTGCAGTAACCGTACTGTTATCACTACAGTAACTTCAAAATTCCCGTTATAGTTACTCGAAATTCTACTCTTATTAGAAGATCGGAAATACTGGTAATCACTACCAGAATTTATTGTATATGATTAGAATGTACAGTAATTTCTGATGATGGCTACTAGAATTCTGGTGATGATTACCAGAATTTCTGGTGTTCAATTAAGGCCAGAATTTCCTGTGTACTTCTAACAGCAATTTTTTTCCTTGAGTACCACCACCTTACTGTTATCACTACAAGGAGTTATGGTGATGACTACCAAGTCATATTTTGTTTCCAGCCTATCCATGAAAAAAGGGCAGTGATTAAAGTCAGTGCTATTAACATGCAATATGTACGTAGGTACATATTTTCATGCATAGGTATCAGGAACACTTAATAAGTTACAGGTAGGTATGAATTGTATTTTTACTTACCTAAAATTTATGAGCTGAGAACTAAAACCTGGCTGTTTTCAGGCAACTTCCTTCCGATACATATTTAATAAATGAACACCTTTTCTGTGTTTAAAACCTTTGCTGTTGTTGAATGAGGACCAGAAAATTATTGCTACAAATATTTTGCTCATAGAAACTGATAGCGTTTAATTTCATCACTAGATAGAATCTATGATTCGGAATAATGCAGCTGAAGTAATTTAAAACAAAACTGAAAGGTGAATATTCTGTGTTCCTAAATTTAAACACCGGAACCAATTAAAATAGATGCAGTAGGTATTGCATGAAGCAAAATGAATTGCAGTATGTAGCCAGGAGGCGGTGCGTAGTAAATTTTTCACAATATGGAGACACAGATAAAGTTACTAAAATCATGATAACATAATTTTATAATTGTACCCAAGTTTTATGAAGAAACTACTAAACTAATAAAATTGACACTCTGTAAATGACTTAATTTTAGTTCACAGATGCTACTAAAACAAATGAATACCAATTGCATTGAAATCATAATGGAGAATCACAGAACTAATGCAACTTGCAAAGCGCAAGACAGAATCAACGTTTCGGTGGAAACTTAGTTCTGCACCTCCTAGCCATTCATGGGGTATTAGATGTAGATTTCTACCTGATATTAAGTAGGGGCATTTGGATATGAATTAATATATTTTACACAAAAAAACCCCTGTCAAAATACTTCTATGAAACTAACCTTACTTTGTTAAATAGAATCCCATCAAAACAGAACACCACACATCACTAACACAGCAAACTGATCATTGAAAAAGCATTAGAAATTGAAAGAAATGGATTGCCTTAATTACTATGGGAACACAGAATAAAATTAAACTCTTTCTAAAGAAAGAAACATTGAAACCGGGCACGATAGGCCAAAGCTGGACTGGAGAAAACACAGTCTTTCACGTCACGTATAAGTACATTTACCACTTCCGTTTTCCACACTTTTAATTCAAATTGATTGAAGGAAAACTAAAGTTTAAAATCGGCAAAGCAATTAAACACAAATTAGATGAACATTTTAATTCCATGCAAATGTAGGAGGAGCAAGATGAAAATGCAGCTCCCTGATAAATAATCACGGAGTTATACACAAGAAGTACTGCCAACCTTATTAATTCCCACTATAAAGTATCTACATTGTTGAAAATCATAACCGAACTTATTTTATCAGTTTTCTCAACATAATATCATTCTGTCGATTAAATTAGTTATCCACTGCTTTATATTATGAGTTTTTAGTGCTTAGTAAAAGGTTTATTGGATATTTTCGGACGAGAAAGTAGACAATACTTTTTCAAACGTTGGTCACAGTGTCTCCCTCCCTCAAACCCTCCTCAATTCGCTGCCTCACTGGAGGACGGTTTGAGTGGCGACTATGAAACCAAATTTTTAACAGCTCCTCCAACCTCCCTCACTTGAGTGAGGTTTGAGGAGCTGTTTGAGTGACGACTATGAATACGGCCCTAGGTCTCTGACTTCAAAGTTCTCCGTTGGATAGGTGGCGCTCAGCCATTCTACGGATTCTAGTTCGTTGACAGGAACCCTAGGAAAAACGATTAATGCAATCCCAATCATAACGAAATCATAACAAAACGCAACGCTCTCTAGAGGACTACGGCGGCAACTTTTGCTTCGTTGTGATTGGCCCAGAAAGTTATGGCCGAAATCCTCGGATCGTTCACAGCCGTGGTCCTCAAAATAACTCGAGGACGAAATAAAATACGGTTAAAGTCAACGTTGAAACCAACGTTGAATGTTACAGAATGTCATCTGGGTTGATTCTTATACAGAATTTACCACTCTTTCATTCTAGTTCTACACATTTTTGCTCTCAGCTTAATAGTTTTTGAGTTACTTTTGATTAATTGCAGACGCCTTAGTAATCCAGGTAAGGCTAAACGATATGGTGCCACATCGGACATCTGAATTGTTCTAGAACGTTTTCGTTTTGACGGCACCCTCTGCCATTCCAATTGCGACTCTATTTTATATTCATTGGTGGTGATAAGCATATCATTTAGATTTTTTCAACTGATATCACCGTCGGATAAGAATGAGAGAACTTTGATCCAAGCACAGCCTCCTCAGATGTTAAAATGGTGCCTCACGTCCTGTACGTAACACTTATCGCGTTTGCTATACGCGTCCAAGCCACTCAACAAAGCGACTCTCATAAAAATGTAAGTGTGAATGCATCAACTGAATCATTTATTTAATTTTCTTGGTACCCACATTAGCGATGCCTCCGAGTAGGTTATCGCCTAACACCTATAAAAATTAATCATTCTTGTAAAAATCGCTAATTTGGGCCAAAATCTCGAAACTTTAAGCCCATTGCGCGAGGGTCAAACGTTGACCATTGTCAAAAAACTTCAAAGTTCCTTGTTTCTTATCACCAGAAGAAACTTTTCCGCACTATTACGTTTCGTGTTTCGAAAAACACCGCTTTTCGCTCCACTATACTGTCTAAGAGTCAAGGACTGGTTATTTCATAGTTCGTATTTATTTCAAAAAAACCTCCCTTCAGTAGAAACATTTTCCCCTTCATTTTGAAAAAAACTTTTTTTCGTTTGAAGAGGGTTTCTTTTTACAAAGAATTATCTCCTTTTTCTGAGGAAGATAGTTGCTTTCCCCTCCTTGGGTTGATTTTTTAGCAATTTTAATACAATATAACTGACGTATTTTTGTAATACTGGTAATCAACAATTTGTTTCAATACTCAAAAAAGTGCACTGAAAGAAAAGAGGTATGGGTACAGCACCAATTTGGTTGGTTAAATGAAAGTTGGGGTGATGGACCAATAAATTCGGGTTACGCACCAACCTCGGTTTGATGAGTCTCCTAATCAAAGTTGGTAATGCACAGTTGGGGCGGTGGACCAATTAATTGGGGTTACGCACCAACCCCGTTTGATGAGTTTACTGACCAAGTTGGTACAAAACATTCAGTTAATAGAAAATGGCGTCATCTGCGGATGCAATTCGCGTCGGCTCTTCAAATTTGTCGAAGAAAGTGATAATTTTAAGTGACAAATAAGTTTAAATTTACCGGGAATGATCTACGTCATGTGACATGTCACCAACCAACACTGCATCGTTGAAGTGCGGCCTCAGTGATAACAATAACAAACAATAAGTCCAATTCAAAACAACACGTTGTTGTCTCTTCGGAATCGCGCCGGTATCTAATTCCACAGCGTTTTAAATTCTAGTTTTTATTTTCTTACGACTATGAAAATAACTTTCAAAGAGTTATTACAATGAAGTTTACAATAAGTGATAATAAAACACGTTGTGCGGTCAAGTTTAAGTACTCAAGTAAAATCGTGAATGGAGCTCGCCAGGTTTCAGTGTCTCACAATCAGACGATTTTTGGCAATCTTAAAAATTCGTTCAGCGTTGCATCAGTTCTATATGTATGTAACTTGAAGTTATGTGTATGTCTCGTGGGATCATTTCATTTCACACTGAAAGAAAAGAGGTATGGGTACAGCACCAATTTGGTTGGTTAAATGAAAGTTGGGGTGATGGACCAATAAATTCGGGTTACGCACCAACCTCGGTTTGATGAGTCTCCTAATCAAAGTTGGTAATGCACAGTTGGGGCGGTGGACCAATTAATTGGGGTTACGCACCAACCCCGTTTGATGAGTTTACTGACCAAGTTGGTACAAAACATTCAGTTAATAGAAAATGGCGTCATCTGCGGATGCAATTCGCGTCGGCTCTTCAAATTTGTCGAAGAAAGTGATAATTTTAAGTGACAAATAAGTTTAAATTTACCGGGAATGATCTACGTCATGTGACATGTCACCAACCAACACTGCATCGTTGAAGTGCGGCCTCAGTGATAACAATAACAAACAATAAGTCCAATTCAAAACAACACGTTGTTGTCTCTTCGGAATCGCGCCGGTATCTAATTCCACAGCGTTTTAAATTCTAGTTTTTATTTTCTTACGACTATGAAAATAACTTTCAAAGAGTTATTACAATGAAGTTTACAATAAGTGATAATAAAACACGTTGTGCGGTCAAGTTTAAGTACTCAAGTAAAATCGTGAATGGAGCTCGCCAGGTTTCAGTGTCTCACAATCAGACGATTTTTGGCAATCTTAAAAATTCGTTCAGCGTTGCATCAGTTCTATATGTATGTAACTTGAAGTTATGTGTATGTCTCGTGGGATCATTTCATTTCACGTCTGTCCCTCCATTACCCCAAAGTCTCGGTCGGTAGTAGGTATGATTACTTAAGTACCTACTTACATGTTTAAGTCAGTGTTCTTCTACAAGAGTGTAGTTATTTTTTACAGTGGATAACATTATTGGATAAAGTGTAGGGTCCATGCGAACTAGCCGCAGTCAACTATACATCTTACAGCTTGGTGAGTTCTTCTTGCATTTTGCAATTGATTACTCTCTTATTTTATGTCATGATTATAACCTACAAATTCGTTTTTGGTTACTTTGTGCTAATAACTCAAATTGGGAAAAAAACCTGCACACACTGAGAATAAAACGAATGTGTATGACGCGCCAACGGGTGGTTTAACGACTGTTGGAGTGTGACCTATCACAAGAAGGTGTGCGGCGCATGAACAGAAGGTGTAACTTAACTCAGTCTATGATAATCAACTGTTGCTACTATCACTCTGAATTGCCTAACCTAACATAATAATCAACTATCGTTTCCCTGATAACTTTGCCGGGTAGCTGTAGCAAAATCATGCCTTTAAGATACAAGTATTATAGAAATACATAGGCGTAATATGGCAATCATCTACCTCGCTCACTCTCCACTTAAATATTCAGATTAAAAAAGAATGCAAGAGGGGGTACCTTGCCGCCTCTTGCATCCTGTTTCTGCCTGTGTATTCTTAGATACTGAGTGAGCCAGATAGAAAAATCCCAAGTTACACCAATGTAGAAATATTTGGATAATCTGTACCTACATAGCCTGTTTTGTAGGGATGATAGTAAAACCACGTAGATACCTACATTCTGAATAACATAGCCTTCAATCCATAATAATCAACTATCGCTATCTGCATTCTAAATTACCTTGCATAACCATTATCTCAATCTAAGAAAATCAACTATCTTTGTCCCTAATAACTTTGCCAGGTAGCTACAGTAAATTCATGCCTTTATGATACCTATCTTAATTCAGAAGTAAGTTCACCAGTGTGCCTATGTGTTACTTTATAGCAAAGATGTTATATACTATCTAGATGCAGGCATAGTCTTTTTGGATGCAGCCGCTCTCCTACGTATAGGCAACCTGTTTTCCACTTCTGAAAGGTTTTTATACAGTAAGATGTGGCTAGACGATTCTAATTTGTGTTTAAAATACGGTGAGAGCCTTAAAACACTATCGAGACCCATGTCTGTATAGTACTTTAATGCCAAATTCATTTTTAAATATTTGAACACTCTTAGATGCATTTTTTTGAGAGTTATTGCCACCTGAACATTATGCGTACAAAGGTTAGGGGTGATTGTTAATCACCCCTAAAGGGGCTTAAAGGGGCTGACTTCTTATCAGGACCTGTTGCTCAAACATGATTACAAGTTAATAGTGTCAAAAAATCAGGTATTTCCATTAGTACTTGCTTATATTTCAAAAATAATTGGCTTAGTGGCATGCAAATTGTCATGAAAGTACCTGTCACATTACATTAGTGATTGTCGGACAATGATCTCAGCGATACTTTCAAAGTGAAGACTATATAGTACTAAGACTATATATATATAACATCTTTGCTTTATAGAGAAAACCTCCAGACCTTGCTAGGTTAACGCATTGGTCGGTTTTTTTTTAATCCAGCTCAACAGATTGCTTAATTCACTGAGATACGTGCTTTCATTATAGTTCCTTAACTAGAGAGTTATGTCTGCTCAACATAAAGCTGACTGGCTCCTGTCTTGCTCAAAGCTTTTTGGAGGCGCGGGAAGCTGGCAACAAAATTGATATTTGCTGCTATCAATATTGAAAGGATAGGTCCTAGAAATCTTAAAAATTACAGCACACTATTCCTTTCTGAGAAAACCAGTGTAAAATTGTACCTACTTATTAAGGTGTTGTGTACTTGTTTTCATTTAAAAAATTGCACAGACGCTCTAAAATGGAGCTATTCTGCATAACACAATTATAGTTGGCCATCGCTACCCGCAACATATAAAAAGGGATGTGTCCTGAGAATCTAAATAAAACTACATCACAGTATTTTCTTAGAGGTAAAAGAGTGGTACATAATACTTTCTCTTCTATGACCTATCATTGGGACTCGTCATAGTCAGATTTAATTCTGTTCTGTCATAGTTTATAGCAAATCTATGATTTCTTCAAATGAAAATAAGCCTTACATTGCATTGACAGTTTTACTGTTTTTTTTTTTTTTTTCCTGCATAAGAGTAGTGTACGTATTCTGTTATTTTTGAATATTTCTGGGACCGATCCTTTTGATTTATCAGGGAGTGACTATAAGGTAACCTCAAACATGTGTTGTGTGCCAGGGTGGGGGCTTGGATCCTCAATGAATATCAAACTTCAAACATCCTCCTTCTTATTGAAATGTGTTCAATTTGCAAATCTACCAAGGAAAATTATCTTCAAGGTCCAATTTACCTATCTTGCGGTATCAAAAGTTCAAAAACTCCAAAGGAAGACAGAGTGAAAATTTAAAAAAGACTCATCAAATGCCCCTTTTTTTTGGAACTTTTGGACTTCTGATGCCATTTAGAGAGTAAATTTGACCTTCAAGAAGATTTTCCTTATTAAATTTGTAAATCAAATCCATTTCAAAGAGAGTTGGGGAAGTTTAAAATTTGATATTTATTGAGGGTCCAACCAACCCCTCCCCCTCCCAAACTACTTTTTAAGTAAAAGTTGTACTTTTTCCCTAAAAATACTTAAAATTTGAAGTATATTACATCCTTAGTTTGGCTATTTATGAATGTTTAACCCTTACCACTCCAGTCCAAATATACCTGTCTGCCCCCCAGATCCATGACTGTTTGCGCAGTTTTGGGGGGAAAAAAATTTCATGTCCGACATATGACTGGAACTGGTAAATTCTAATGTCGAACCTTATCCGACATATGAGTTTATAAGGTTACTTTTTAAGTCAAAATAAGTTAAAATATACCTGTCCGCACCACCAGATCATTGACTATTGTGCAGTTTTGAGAAAAAAATGTGTTTGTGTTGGACCCGGTCCGACTTATGATTGGAATGGGAAAATTACAATGTCGGACCTCATCCAACATATGAGTGGTAAGGGTTAAAAAGGACTTATGAATTTTCAAAAATTGGTCTGATTTGACCATTGACTTGTGATAACTTCTGAATTCTTAGTTTATCATGCCCTTTTTAATAACGTATAACAAAGGGGAGGGGGGTTGCTATTTGAAAATGTTGAGTTTGGGTGCACCCTCCAAAACTTTTTTATAGACAAAAAATCGGTCCATGAGACCGAGGAACAAATGCAAAAACTCTTTTTTGTGGCAACAAAAAAACAAGACAGTTAGATTGTCTTTGGGGGGGGGGGGGGGGGGGGAGGATTAAATGTATAAATCATTAGGTATGTCCACAATTTTTTTTTTTTTTTCAACAGGCTAGCTTTAATAGGAAAAAAGTTCCTCCAGGAGGAACCACAAGCTTTTTTTTTTTTAGGCCACAAGGCCTAACACTAATGGCTGCAACTACTACTTGATTGGATGATTTAAAACAATTTTCAACCCCAATTGTGTTGTGTTAGCTAGCAATCGGGACGGGACATGTTTTAAAAATTTTGCCAGTCAAATTTTCTGGTTGAACGCTGGGTGAAGCTTTTGGGATAAATAAACACGCCGCAGACATTGTAATTGCCATATCCATTCTGACTTTGAAATTAAGAAATAAATGAAAAAGTGCTGTCTAAATGTTAAGTAGGAAAATAATGATTTAATCATACCTTGCTCTTTTTATTCCTAAACATGATGGTGCGGGCTAAGCTAAGCTAAATTGCTAGGTTCTAATCTGTGTGTTCTGTGGTAAGTTTATGATTTTTTGGTCTGGACATACACATTTTTACCTTTATTTAACGCATTCATTTTTAATTACCTAATGGGTGCATATGAAGCCTTCATCTTCCGAACATATTTTGTGACGTAGATTCCAAACAAGGGGTCTGAGAGACCCCAACTTAAACTTGCTGTACTTTCATATCATCTTCTTTTTATTTTCTCACAACTAACAAAGTTAGAAATTGAGAAAGTATTGCGATGGCGCTTCAATTTTGGAAGATTTTTCCAGCGCATCATGACCTCTCCTGACTCATAAAATTCATTTTTTTCAAGACTAAATATAAATTAACATCACTTATACTATGTAGTAAGAAATTTAAATTTGACTTTTGAATATAGTTCAACCAATAAGGCCTTACCAGGCCTTAGAAATATATTTTCATTGGATGTCTGTCTGTCCGTCTATCCGTCTGTCCGTCCGGGGCTGTAACTCCTAAACTATTGCTTCGAACTCATCCAAATTTGGTACGGGGGTGTATCAGCCCATTTCCACCAGATGATTTTTTTTGTTTTCAAATTTTTTGACATTTGAGCATTTTACGGGGTACTATAGCCCTAAAAAGACCAAAAAAGGGCAAAAAAAGGGGTTTTTTACATTTTTCTCAAAAATGGCTATAAGGATTTTGCTTAAATTTAGTATATGAGTCCCTCCTAATGAACTTTAAAAGCTGTAATAGCTCATTAAGCCAGGAAAACTCGAATACTCATGTTCTAAGGGGAAAAGGGAGAAAATTGCCAAAAAATGACCATTTTCTCTTCGTTAGCACTGCGATTATCATACACTCTACAATTTTTGCTACTTAAAAGTAAGTTAAAATAAATTTTTGTCTAGTCTGCTGATGGGAATTTATAGCTCCATTACCTCATTTTTCTAGGAAAACTCCTAAACTCTAGTTGCAGGAGGAAAGGGAGGGAAACGTCCAAAAACCTACCGTTGAAAGGATTTTGTTTATAATTGGGATATTATCTATAGCCTGAATAGCATAGCCACATCATTTCTCCATTAAAAGTATTGATGGATAGTTACGATGTGAAAATGGGGTAAAAAGGGCACATTAAAAATGGTAATAATCCTGAATAGTTAGAGAATAGCATTTTGGTTTGATAAAACTCCTTCAATTGGTGGTGCACGCAACAGGCTGGGCATCTATAGAAACGGCTGGATCTCAGAAACTACTGCAGATATCGAGATGCGGTTTGCGTGAGTGTTTTTTAATTTGAAAAATGTTTTTTTTGGGGTGGGGTGGGTCAGATTTTCACTCACCTTCGGGGGGGGGGGGGGTGGGTCTTAGTTTTTTTTTTCAAAAAGCAACCCCCATCGAGCGACACGTCGTTAGAAAGGGAATGGAAAATGAAAATTATCTGCGCAACCGGAAGTCACTATCTAACACCGTTTCAAAATGGCGGCCAAAAATGGCGGAAGAAGGCGTTTTCATTAATTTACCATGCAATTTGAATGAAATTTGGTTTCCAGAGAATTTTGGCTAAGGAAAAAATGAATGTATCACTGGTTTTCCAAAATACCCACACAAATTTAAGATGGCGGCGTAATGGGCTGATAATTTGGAGTTTCTTTTATTTCCCATTCATTTACTGGGAGATGTGAATGAAACTTGGTTTTCGGGTGTATTTTGTCACGGTAAAAACGACTTTGACTTTGCATTCCCAAAATTTGCACGAAAATCAAAGATCGCGGTCAATTAAATGGCGAAAAATGGGAGATCGCTTTTTTATCATTGAAGCTGAATTTTGATACACTCCACCTGCACACTATACACCAGTACTTTTTGTTGGTCACGGACTGGGAGAAAGTGTTTGTCCGGCATGCCGGACCAATTTTTTTTTTTTTTTTTTTTCAAAATCATAACACATGGTTATTAGGTCCTATGTGAATGAAAAATTTCATAATTGAGAAAATTTTCTGGAGCTTCTGTGGTAAAAAATGTGAAAATTGAAAAATGCAACTGTTTATGGAGACATTAGACTAGTTTTGGCCTAATGCGACAGTTCATTGGGTTTGGAATATTGATGACATTTGTATAAACCAAATCCTAGTGGGTACAGTTTTACACATGGTCTTATGCAGGGTGGCCAGCGACCGGGAAAAGTCAGGAAAATTCAAAGTACCTGGAATTGTATGGGAATTCGGTCGAAATCCGGCCCTTGTCAGGGAATTTTTTTCTCTTTGTTTCAATTCATGTTGAAATCAATGAAACAACAATTAGGAAACCTCAAAGCACCCATTTTTTTACTTTTTTCAATTTTTGCCAAATTTTCGTGACTTTAATTATTTGTGGGGGGGGGGGGGGGGGGGGGGGGTGGAGAAGACCCCGCGGGTTACGCCACTGACTACTTTAAAGTTGTATTCAATAGTAAAAATTACATTAAACATGCATACCGAATACTTGTGCGTATTTTTCTCTCACGATCACTATCCCCCCCCCCCCATTGAAGTCGGGGAATTTTTTGAAAACTACCTTGAATAAGCAGGGAAAAGTCAGGGAATTTTAAAATTGAAATTTGCTGGCCACCCTGTTATGGAAGCACTCTGCATTTTCGCACTAAACAACCTGTTGTGCTATTTCTTTCGGGGTAAAACGTGACAGGCGCTCAGGATCATCGTAAAAGGATAATTCTAATGCCATAATAATATAAGCAGAAAACAGCAAAATGTTCCTGGAAAACAATTTAATAAGAGGCAAAGACCAATATGACAACACCGTCCATCACACACACCTAAGGCAAACATAGCGTCTTAACTGTGCATTTTAGAACTAAAATTGTAGAACGCAAAATTTTTCATAAAAATAATGTGCTGAAAAAGTGACACGAGCAATTTTCAATTTCACCAAAAATCCATGACAGGAAAAATCCTGTTCTATTTCAGGATTTTTGGGGAATATAAAAAATTACTATTATGACTAATGTACCACATGAATTTAATGTAAAATTTTGCATTCTACAATTTTAGTTCCATTAAATTTTGCTCTAGAATGAACGGCTTAGACGCTATACCGGTTTTTTTTAAAATAAAATGCTTAAAAATGTAAAAATCGCCGCCATTTTGAAAATTTGAATGATGAATATTTGAATTTCTTATTGTCATTATAAACCATTAAGACTAATACTCCTGTGCAATTTCACATACATCGGTTGATTTGTACGAATGATTTTTGAAAATTCGTTTTTTTCGAAAAAAAACTCAAAATTGCCGCCATTTTGAAAATTTCAAAGATACAAAATTGAAGTGTTTGGTACATTACTTAATTAATATAATATGCTTGCAATAAAAATTTCATTGAAATTGAGCGATTTTTGTGGTTTTTGCAGGGAATTATAATTTTTGAGTTTTGAAAAATTTCCCCAAAATCGCCGCCATTTTGAAAATTTTGGTGCAATAACTTTGAGTCACCTTACGTTTCAATAAAATGTAAATACCAACATTTTGTCCAAATTTAAAAAAATCGGACTATTTTTACGTCCACCTTTCCCGCGTCGCAAAAAAAGTGCACACGCGCACACATACATACAACAACGAATCTAATAGTTACTGTTTTGTTAAAGCAAGAGTACCTAAAAATAGTTTGTGTACCACTAACATTCGGATTACACCTCCACCTCGGGTAGGCTGATTTGGGCATATCAAACCAGTTTCTCACCGAATCAGTGCTGAGACCAAATATGGTTGGTAAACAGTTCCAACTGGGTTGGTAAACAGTTCCAACTGGGTTGGTAACCAGTTCCAACTGGGTTGGTAACCAGTTCCAACTGGGTTGGTAAACAGTTCCAACTGGGTTGGTAACCAGTTCCAACCGGGTTGGTAAACAGTTCCAACTGGGTTGGTAAACAGTTCCAACTGAGTTGGTAACCAGTTCCAACTGGGTTGGTAACCAGTTCCAACTGGGTTGGTAAACAGTTCCAACTGGGTTGGTAACCAGTTCCAACTGGGTTGGTAAACAGTTCCAACTGGGTTGGTAAACAGTTCCAACCACGAGTTAACCAACTTAGGTTGGAGTCTGGGACAAATTAAATAGCTGCGCCCAAATCAGCAAACCCGAGTTGGTGCTGTAGTCCGAATTTTTGTATTACAGCACCAACTCTTTTCTTTCAGTGTACCTACCTTGTTTTCTAAGTGGTCAAACAATGTGTGGTCCCCATTGTAAATATCCTAAATGTCACCTGGTTTTCACTTATAACTGGCTAATTTTAAGAAAATGAAAATATATTTACTTAAAACCAAAGTAGGTTAAAAATATTCACATTTTTTTTTCTTGTAAGAAAGCTCAACCAACTATGCATGGAATCGGACTTTGCAAATATATCAAACATCGATTTCGATCAATTTATTTTGTATGCCATTTTCTTCCATCTAAATTAAAGGAGCAACTCCCCCCCCCACCAACACGGAGAAAAAATTTAAGAAGAGTTACTACACGTCGAGAGTAGTTTGTGACAGTCATACAGTCTAGTAAACTTTCTTAGACTCAAGTAAACGTAACTGACTAGAGATCAGGTAGAAACGAGAGACTGACAAGTTGATTCTAATCAACGTCTAGTCACGTTTACCAGAGTCTAAGCAAGTTACTAGACTATTTGGCTGTCACGAACTACAATCGACGTCTAGTAACTCCTGTTATGTTTTTTCTCCGTGAATAAGGTCAGGCAGCCCTATTGGTCGACACTTCGATTTGCAAAGGTTTTTAGGCCATACAAAATACTTAACACACAAAAAACACATTATTATAAAACCGGAATAAAATAACTTGCAGAACATAGTCATGGTCGTGGGTACTTAAGAAAATCTAGAACGTAATTTTACACATAATAAAAGCTGTCAAACGGGCTTAGGATTAGACGGCGTTCCTTACTCGGCATTTGTAAGCCACTTGAAGACAGTTAAAACAAATCACTGTTCCTAGGTGAACAGACTACGCTACGTCGATTGATTCCGTTATCAGGCTGATCCCTGCACTGCACATTGAACCACCAAACTTATCCTCTTTAACCGGAATCTTACTTTAATCGGAGATGATGGGTGGTATTCTGGAACGTGCACGAACTATTCCTCCACTTGAGAAAGCCCTATTCTAAATACATGGGGATGGTGAAATATCTGAGGAGGAGTTTGAAGAAAAAGTTGAAATGAGACAATAATGACTTTTTTACAACATAAACTGAAAAAAAAATGACTTTTTGAGTGTATGTAGATGAAAGTAAAATGTTTATTTGATAGAAAAAAAAATTAAAAATTGGAAGAAAAAAATTACTAGAGTTTGAGAAGTTTTCAAGGTACCTTCTGGTGTACTTTGAAAATTCCTCAAACACTGAAAAAAAGTTTGGTGTGCATTACAAAACATCTTGTCCAAAATGACACCAACTAAACTTTCTTGTAGGCGCTACAATACTCTTGCAGTGACAACAAGAAAAGTTGGTAAGGTATACAAAACGTTTGATAGGCGCAACAAGATTTCTGTAGCGCCTACAAGGAAGTTTAGGTGGCGTCGTTTTGGACAAGACGTCTTGTAATGAACACCAAACTTTTTTTTTCAGTGAAACCTTAACATTTTTGAAGACAATTTTGAATAATTTCGTTAAATAATTAAATATTTTATTTTCATTTAGATACACTCTCAAAACGTCGTTTTTTCAGTTTCAGTCGTAAAAAAGTCAATATTGGCATTTTTCCACATTATCCTCAAACTCCTCCTCAGACATTCCTCTCATCCCCATGTATTTATTTAGAATGGCTTCCTTAAGTTGAGGAATAGTTTGCGCACCTCTCTGAATACCGCGAGTTTGAAAAGCGATACAAATCTACCAAAATAAGAACATTGGGTTAACATTTTACCAACAGCGTTGTCATATTGCTCGATAAAAAAACCCAGATTTTAGATAGTATACAGGAGGTGTGCTATTCCGGCGATGACGTCACAGAAAGTCCATATACCCTTATGGGGAATCCTGCGAGCCGCT
This sequence comes from Euphorbia lathyris, assembly GCF_963576675.1. Classification (NCBI taxonomy): domain Eukaryota; kingdom Viridiplantae; phylum Streptophyta; class Magnoliopsida; order Malpighiales; family Euphorbiaceae; genus Euphorbia; species Euphorbia lathyris. The sequence continues at coordinate 6,922 of NW_027069465.1, read as the reverse complement.
GACGGAATAGCACACCCATTGTTTACGACTTAAAATCTAGTTTTTATCGTGCGATATACCAACTCTGCCAAGCATCATCCTTCAAGGTGGTTTTAATGGTTTTGTTTGTAAGTTTGACGGAGAATTGAACCTGCGTCGTGTACAAAATACGGTAAATTTTCCCCCATTTTTTACCTTTTTGGAGAAAATTTCCAGAGTTAAATTATAAATTCTTTTGTAGAATTTTTTAATCGTTAACCTTGCTCGTTGGCCAATGAGCTCTCTACCTGTAACGTAGGATACGCCATACAATTTTTCATCCAACAATTTATTCAGTTCTATATTTAAGGTAAAAGCTGACCATAGCTGAAAATAGATTGAAAAATGTCGAAATAGAGGTAATATACGGAACAACCAAGGAAACCAGACGATTCAAAGAAGAAAATCTCAAAAGAAAATGCAAACTACTCCGTTTTAAAGTCATTAGATTTTCCATACCCATTTCGGGTTTTAATCTAAGTTTTGTCTGTCCTTTTCAGTAAATACCCACGGTGCCAAATTAGGCAAATTATTTCCCTGTCTAAAATGAAGTTAGTAAAACCCGGTAACGGTTTACGGACGTCTTGCAACCCCGGTGAGTAATTGCTCCTCCCTCCCCTGTAATTCTCTTCGTACCCCTTCTTGCCTTTCTGCCGAGCTATTTTCATCTTCACTGTCTTATTGTGTGTCTCACTGCGTCGTTCTCCCCCCTCACCATTCTTTTTAAGCCTTCTTCCTCCCCGCATTTTTTTAAATTTTAATCATCGCTGTCTTCTTTGTGTTGATTTGCTATCACTCTATCCCGTTGAGCGATTACTTTTTATGATTTTTTTCCCCTCCCTTTTCTTACTGCTACTCGAAATAGGACGTTTCAACAGTTCGACTGGCGAGGGACTTTTTGACCATTCAACATTTCTCAACTTTCAATGTTGAATAAATGTCGACCTTTCAGTCTTTAATTAGGCAAGCTCGGTGCGATACATTGATCCTATTTAACGCACGTGAAATATCGAATTCTGATTAATTGAACTTCGAGTTAGCGATGTATACTCAGGTGCACAGAAAAAAAAAGTTTTGTAAGCGTAAATCTAAAAGACTGACTAGAAAGTCCGAAATTGACGATGAAGTACGGAGTGATCTGTCATATTCTGCCACTGAGGGGTTCATCACAAGAACTGATTGAAAATGTTACGACAACAAACGAATTAATTAACTCAAGCTTCAGTTCTCATCTGATTTTAGCAGCGGCTTTTGCGACTTAACATACAAAAATATTTGGATGTTGTAGTAATTGGACAACGTCAAATGAACAGTGGGTGCATGTGATTGTATGAAAGTGAACACTCATCAACAGAGATACATGTCCGACGAGACAATGTGTTTGACCAATCCAGAGTTGGGCAAAAATTATTTGTCGAATAATTTGGGATCCAATGTCATCATTCGAACTGGGCCGTTCGCTTATAAATGGTTTTTTGTCCATCTCCTAAGGGGACGAAAACCATTCACGAACGAAGGATGGACAAATAATAAACAGAGGGATACATGGGAATGAACATAGGGACGAACATAGGGACGAACATAGGAACGAACCGAGGAACAAATGGAGGAATGAACGGAGAAACATTCGTTCCTTCGAACGAACGAACGAACGAACGAACGAACGGACGAACGGACGAACGGACGAACGGACGAACGAACGAACAGACGAACGGACGAACGAAAGAACTCACTACACGGTGAATAGTTCTCCTTTCAATCAATAAAACGCGCAGTGAATAGTGGACTAATGAAAATCTTATAGATCTTACGAGGATTCTCATTCATTCAAACACCTTTTATTTGCTATAATAGAGTATTATAATTAAAGCAAATAACATGTGTTTGAATCAATGAGAATTCCCGTAAGATCTACAAGATTTTTGCATTAGTCCACTATTCACTGGGCGTTTTATTGATTCAAATGAAAATTTTCTCCGTGTAAATTATTAACTTCACTATCATTAAGTAAATGCCTTGCAGGCTCCTTCAGAATATACGACAAAATTTCCTTTAAAAGAGAATGCCGGTCAACAGGCATCACATCGAAATAGTGCTAGTTAAAACACAAGTGGTAGAGCTGCATGTCGTAAGAACGGTTTGTTCTGAAAGAGCGCCATGCTAATTTGAACATGACTCAGACTCCAGGATATTCCGGCATGTCACACACAGAGCACACGGTTGTTTCGGGAAGCCTAAAGGAGGCTTCAAGTAGGAAAACAGCTCCTTTCCTCCACACGAAAGATCCACTTTGAAATGAGCACTCCACACGATGAGAGCCAGTTTCTCCACTCACGGGGTCACGACGCGACCGTGCGAAAGCCCACAGGTCAAAGGTCCCAAGTTGCAAATCTCTTCGCCCGTACTCGAAACAAATCACGCGTTTTAACCCTTGTGCTACTGAGCTGTTTTTCTTTTATAAAGCCCATTATAGTGCAATTTACTGTCCTCTGAAGTTTATTCTTTTTCCTGCTGCGTATACGTTTTTATCATACATTTTCACTGAAGGATGTTCCTGTTTATATCCATAAACATTGTCCAACAGTGACTTAGAAGCGTTTTTCACGATTCTGTAAAATGTGTAACGCGTCTGATGCGGAGTCTCAAATGTCTGGTTTTAATATTATTGCAAAATTGAAACACTATGATACAACGCACTCTCTACAATTTGAAAGTCAAGGGACCAAGAATTTATTTCAAATTAAAGGGTTTTCGAATAGACGATATTTCGAATTACAGAGAGCGGTTACGAAATATTTCGAAATAAAGAGATTTGTAAAGTAACTCCGTAATTCGAAGTGGTGGTTCCGAAAGCTCTATTGTTCAAAATTATTATTTTTTAGGTACTGTTGCTTTAGCAAAACAGTAACTATTAGATTCGTCGTTGTATGTGTGTGTGTGTGTGTGTGTGTGTGTGTGTGTGTGTGTGTGTGTGTGTGTGTGTGTGTGCGCGCGTGCGTGTGTGCGTGCGTGTGTGTGCGTGCGTGTGTGCGTGCGTGCGTGCGTGCGTGCGTGTGTGCGTGTGTTTGTGTGTGTGTGTGTGCTTTTAGCAAAACAGTAACTATTAGATTCGTCGTTGTATGTGTGCGTGTGTGTGCGTGTGTGTGTGCGTGCGTGCGAGCGTGCGTGCGTGTGTGTGTGTGTGCGTGCGTGCGTGCGTGTATGTGTGTGTGTGTGCACATTTTTGCGTCGCGGGAAAGTGTACGTAAAGATAGTCCGATTTTTTTGAAATTTGGACACAATGTTGGTATTTACATTTTATTGAAACGTAAAGTGACTCAAAGTTATTGCTCCAAAATTTTCAAAATGGCGGCGATTTTTAGGCAATTTTTCAGAAACTCAAAACTGGAATTCCCTGCAGAAACCACAAAAATAGCTCAATTTCAATGAAATTCTTATTGGAAGCATATTTCATTAATATAGTCAGGTTCCCAAAATTTCAATTTCGTATCTTTATAATTTTCAAAATGGCGGCGATTTTGAGTTTTTGTGAAAAAATTAATTTTCAAAAATCATTCCTTCAAATCGGCCGATTTATGTGAAATTGCACAGGAATATTAGTCTTAATGGTTTATAATGACAATAAGAAATTCAAAAATGTATCATTCAAATTTTCAAAATGGCGGCGGTTTTTACATTTTTGAGCATTTTATTTAACAAAAACCCAGTATAGCGACTAAACCGTTCATTTTAGAGCAAAATTTTAAAGAACTAAAATTGTAGAACGCAAAATTTTACATTAAATTTGTGTATAACATAAGTCATAAGAGCATTTTTCATATTCCCCAAAAATTCTCCCATAGAACAGGATTTTTCTTGTCAAGGATTTTGGTGAATTTGAAAATTGCTCGTATCACTTTTTCAGCACATCATTTTTACGTAAAATTTTGCGCTCTACAATTTTAGTTCCATAAGATTTTGCTCTAAAATGTACGGTTTAGACGCTACGTTCGCCTTTACTAATGTTAAGCACGTTTTTCAGTAGTGACCAGTACTTAAGCAACAGTACCTCTTGAGGAAAGACCCGTCTTTTCACAGCTTTTTTTTTTCTTAAAAAGAGGATGAGAATGTAAATCAATTTTAGATTTAACAGGTAAATAGACAGAACTTCATACATTCCTTAGTTATCAGTTTCATTAACCCGATACGACTTCGTCTTATATGTAGAGCGTCGTCGGGCAAAAATATTTCGAACTATACAGAGCATCCGAACTGCCAATTCGAATTGCTCTCGGAGCCGGGCACTTCGAATTACAGAGAGGATTAACAAGCAGGTCTGGCACTCAAAATTTCGAGTCATCAAGGAGAACATAATACATTGAAATCCTTCGAAATAAACGGTTTTTGTCGATGGGATCAGCCATGGCTTCGAATTAACGAGAGCGCACTGCATAACTTTTTAGTCAAACAAACTAAAGCTTGTAAATTTTTCTTTTCGTACAATTTCAATTTTTTTTTTTTTTTTTTTTCGTACTTTTAATAGTCATGGTCGTAACTTTATTTGTTAACCCTTGCATGCTCCATGAAAGAGAAACGCATTTCCTTCCTATTTTTCTGTTTTTGTTACTGTAAATGTTAGATTTCTTTCAGTGACCTGCGAAAATTAGAGAGTATGTTCAAATCGTTATATCCTTACTTCTAATGCACAGTTATAAAAGTAGGAGATATTTACATAGTTATTTGAAAAGACGTGGAGTGAAATTACTACCCTCTTCAGGACGTCATGAACAAAAATCCTAGTGGATTTCTGGATCTGGAAAATCTTGCACAGGGATGACAATATTCATTCTGAAAAACTTCCCAACAATTCTTCGACCGAACGTGACATTGACCACTTCTGCACCCATCGGCTAAATTATTTCTCCGTGTTGGCAACGCCGCGTTTGTCCATCGTGCACCGGCGCAACGTTCCCGATTTTCAAAGCTCTCCACCTCAACGAAAACCTTAACAATATGTAACATATTTCCTTTATCATTTATTTTCTGATGTGCGATGTGCGCTGAGCAAACCAACTCTCCATATTTATAATTCAATGTGCATGTGTGTTCATTTATTTCGCTCAACCTCGCTTTTGTGTGCCTGGAGTATCGAACCCCTGCCCACGGCGCTTGGCAAACAAAATGTCATTTTCGTGGCTTCTTCGTCCTCCGCCTTCCCATCCATCCTTTTCTTCCCTTTTCCCCAGGCATCTAGACACCTTTTCTATTCGGAATAAAGCAGAGTCTCTCAATGCTCCTGTAATATTTCCCAACAAGAACTATTCTAGGTCACAGGCGAGGCACGGGTCAAATACTCCTGGTTATTTTCCAACCAACACACTCAAAGTTGTTGCCACAGCTGAAAACCAAACTGCCGCATGAAACCACCGATGTTAAGAGTCCGGGCGAAGAAATATGTATGCTTGCGATGTTGCACTAATTTTGCAACTTGGGACTTTGTTTTACATGAAACCGAGTTCACACGCTTCCATAGTATTTTCAGTAAAAATTTTCTGCACTATGAATAATTTTTTTGGGGAAGAAAATCATGCAATTGTGCGGTTTCGTGTAAAACGAAGTCTAAGCTGCAAAATTAAGCATTGCAATAGACATACAGTAGCGGTTCAACAGTTCGTAGCCCTTTAGTTCGAAAATAATAAATTAAAATTCGAAGGCAAGGCCGATTCCCTTGTAAAAAGCGCTTTAATTCGAATAAATCCAATATAGGATTTGTCCCCCCCCCCCCTCGATAATTCAAATTTTTTGTAGGCTAAACGGCTCATTAATAATCACCTTTATAAATCGAAGGAGTCTCGCCAAACGCTTTGTAATTCGAATTGACTTGATCGAACGCTCTGTAATTCGAAGGATCAGTGCTGAACGCTTTATAATTCAAAATCAGTACGACATATTTCTTTAAATACTTAATTGTGGTCGGCTGAATTTCCTATCACTTTTAAATTTCGAATTGTAAAGCGTTCGGTAACACAAGTTCGAACTATACAGCTAAATAGATGTCTCATTATTTCGAATCTTTTCGCAACTTCTCTCTAATTCGAAATCTCGCAGGTTCGAAAACCCTTTAATTCGAAGGCAATCCTCGGTTCCACCAGGTTCGAATTGAGCGTCTACCTACACCTACACGGAGAAAAATTTCCCATTGAATCAATAAACGGTTCAATGAATAGTGGATCAATGGAAATCTTATTGATCTTACGAGAATTCTCATTGATTCAAAGACCTAGGTGTTTGAATCAATGAGAATTCCCGTCCCGTATTTTTCGTTCTCATTGGTTCAAACACCTAGGTCCCTAGGTCTTTGAATCAACGAGAATGCCAATAAGATTAATAAGATTTCCATTAGTCCACTATTCATTGAACCCTTTATTGATTCAATGGGAAATTTTTCTCCGTGTACTTACTGTACCATGACCTTCAAAAGAAAGCTCTGAAGTTCCTGCGAAATTCAATATCCCATCCATTTTTCAATCCAATTTCAATATTCAAAAACTTAAAAGCCACTATTTCCCATCAAAATCTATATGCTGGTCATTGAAGAGTAAAAATTAGACAAAAAGAAACAGAGAAAGTCGAATTCGAAAATTTAAACTCAGAACTTTTCTGAAGGCCATAGTACACCCTTCTTCGCCTGTACGATGCATGTACGTTGTACGTGAGTTCACCAGTTCGAGGTGTCCAGTGCAGATTAGACGATGCTGATTATAAGTGATAAGAAAATTTATATAATTCGACCGATTTTCTTACACATAAGACGCCTTCATGCCCGACCAGAGTGTGCATCACTGAAAAAAAAGTTTGGTGTGCATTACAAAACATCTTGTATAAAATGACGCCACCTAAACTTTCTTGTGGGCGCTACGAGAAT
>NW_027069464.1:0-31662 GCF_963576675.1 Euphorbia lathyris | reverse complement strand
CTGTTGCTCTCGTCTCGCCGAATCGGAGGCAGAGCAGAGAAGGAAAGGAAAAGACTCTGTTGCTCTCGTCTCGCCGAGTCGGAGGCAGAGCAGATAAGGAAAGGGAAAGAGACTCTGTTGTAATCGTCTCGCCGAGTCGGAGGCAGAGCAGAGGAAGAAAGGAAGAGACGTCTGTTGCTCTCGTCTCGCCGAGTCGGAGGCCAGAGCAGAGAAGGAAAGGAAGAGACTCTGTTGCTCTCGTCTCGCCGAGTCGGAGGCAGATCAGAGAAGGAAAGGAAGAGACTCTGTTGCTCTCGTCTCGCTGAGTCCGGAGGCAGAGCAGAGAAGGAAAGGACGAGACTCTGTTGCTCTCGTCTCGCCGAGTCGGAGGCATGCAGAGAAGGAACGGAAGAGACTCTGTTGCTCTCGTCTCGCCGAAGTCGGAGGCCAAAGCAGAGAAGGAAAGGCAAGAGACTATGTTGCTCTCGTCTCCCCGAGTCAGAGGCAGAGCAGAGAAGGAAGGAAGAAACTCTGTTGCTGTCGTCTCGCAAAGTCGGAGGCAGAGCAGAGAAGGAATCGACGAGACTCTGTTGCTCTCATCTCGCCCGAGGTCGGAGGCAGAGCAGAGAAGGAAAGGACGAGACTCTGTGGCTCTCGTCTCGCCGACTCGGAGGCAGAGCAGAGAAGGAATGGAAGAGACTCTGTTGCTCTCGTCTCGCTGTGTCGGAGGCAGAGCAGAGAAGGAAAGGACGAGACTCTGTTGCTCTCGTCTCGCCGAGTCGGAGGCAGAGCAGAGAAGGAAAGGAAGAGACTCTGTTGCTCTCGTCTCGCCGAGTCGGAGGCAGAGCAGAGAAGGAACGGAAGAGACTCTGTTGCTCTCGTCTCGCCGAATTCGGAGGCAGAGCAGAGAAGGAAAGGAAAAAGACTCTGTTGCTCTCGTCTCGCCGAGTCGGAGGCAGAGCAGATAAGGAAAGGAAGAGACTCTGTTGTAATCGTCTCGCCGAGTCGGAGGCAGAGCAGAGGAAGAAAGGAAGAGACTCTGTTGCTCTCGTCTCGCCGAGTCGGGAGGCAGATCAGAGAAGGAAAGGAAGAGACTCTGTTGCTCTCGTCTCGCTGAGTCGGAGGCAGAGCAGAGAAGGAAAGGACGAGACTCTGTTGCTCTCGTCTCGCCGAGTCGGAGGCAATGCAGAGAAGGAACGGAAGAGACTCTGTTGCTCTCGTCTCGCCGAGTCGGAGGAAAGCAGAGAAGGAAAGGAAGAGACTATGTTGCTCTCGTCTCCCCGAGTCAGAGGCAGAGCAGAGAAGGAAAGGAAGAAACTCTGTTGCTGTCGTCTCGCAAAGTCGGAGGCAGAGCAGAGAAGGAATCGACGAGACTCTGTTGCTCTCGTCTCGCCGAGTCGGAGGCAGAGCAGAGAAGGAAAGGAAGAGACTCTGTTGCTCCAGTCTCGCCGAGTCGGAGGCAGAGCAGAGAAGAAAAGGAAGAGACCTGTTGCTCTCGTCTCGCCGAGTCGGAGGCAGAGCAGAGGAAGAAAGGAAGAGACTCTGTTTGCTCTCGTCTCGCCGAGTCGGAGGAAGGGCAGAGCAGAGAAGAAAAGGAAGAGACCTGTTGCTCTCGTCTCGCCGAGTCGGAGGCAGAGCAGAGGAAGAAAGGAAGAGACTCTGTTGCTCTCATCTCGCCGAGTCGGAGGCAGAGCAGAGAAGAAAAGGAAGAGACCTGTTGCTCTCGTCTCGCCGAGTCGGAGGCAGAGCAGAGGAAGAAAGAAGAGACTCTGTTTCTCTCGTCTCGCCGAGTCGGAGGCAGAGCAGAGAAGGAAAGGAAGAGACTCTGTTTCTCTCGTCTCGCCGAGTCGGGAGGCAGAGCAGAGAAGGAAAGGAAGAGACTCTGTTGCTCTCGTCTCGCCGAGTCGGAGGCAATGCAGAGAAGGAACGGAAGAGACTCTGTTGCTCTCGTCTCGCCGACTCGGAGGCAGAGCAGAGAAGGAATGGAAGAGACTCTGTTGCTCTCGTCTCGCTGTGTCGGAGGCAGAGCAGAGAAGGAAAGGGACGAGACTCTGTTGCTCTCGTCTCGCCGAGTCGGAGGCAGAGCAGAGAAGGAAAGGAAGAGACTCTGTTGCTCTCGTCTCGCCGAGTCGGAGGCAGAGCAGAGAAGGAACGGAAGAGACTCTGTTGCTCTCGTCTCGCCGAATCGGAGGCAGAGCAGAGAAGGAAAGGAAAAGACTCTGTTGCTCTCGTCTCGCCGAGTCGGAGGCAGAGCAGATAAGGAAAGGAAGAGACTCTGTTGTAATCGTCTCGCCGAGTCGGAGGCAGAGCAGAGGAAGAAAGGAAGAGACTCTGTTGCTCTCGTCTCGCCGAGTCGGAGGCAGATCAGAGAAGGAAAGGAAGAGACTCTGTTGCTCTCGTCTCGCTGAGTCGGAGGCAGAGCAGAGAAGGAAAGGACGAGACTCTGTTGCTCTCGTCTCGCCGAGTCGGAGGCAATGCAGAGAAGGAACGGAAGAGACTCTGTTGCTCTCGTCTGCGCCGAGTCGGAGGCAAAGCAGAGAAGGAAAGGAAGAGACTATGTTGCTCTCGTCTCCCCGAGTCAGAGCAGCAGAGCAGAGAAGGAAAGGAAGAAACTCTGTTGCTGTCGTCTCGCAAAGTCGGAGGCAGAGCAAGAGAAGGAATCGACGAGACTCTGTTGCTCTCGTCTCGCCGAGTCGGAGGCCAGAGCAGAGAAGGAAAAGGAAGAGAACTCAGTTGCTCCAGTCTCGCCGAGTCGGAGGCAGAGCAGAGAAGAAAAGGAAGAGACCTGTTGCTCTCGTCTCGCCGAGTCGGAGGCAGAGCAGAGGAAGAAAGGAAGAGACTCTGTTGCTCTCGTCTCGCCGAGTCGGAGGCAGAGCAGAGAAGAAAAGGAAGAGACCTGTTGCTCTCGTCTCGCCGAGTCGGAGGCAGTGCAGAGGAAGAAAGGAAGAGACTCTGTTGCTCTCATCTCGCCGAGTCGGAGGCAGAGCAGAGAAGAAAAGGAAGAGACCTGTTGCTCTCGTCTCGCCGAGTCGGAGGCAGAGCAGAGGAAGAAAGGAAGAGACTCTGTTTCTCTCGTCTCGCCGAGTCGGAGGCAGAGCAGAGGAAGGGAAAGGAAGAGACTCTGTTTCTCTCGTCTCGCCGAGTCGGAGGCAGAGCAGAGAAGGAAAGGAAGAGACTCTGTTTCTCTCGTCTCGCAGAGTCGGAGGCAGAGCAGAGAAGGAAAGGAAGAGACTCTGTTGCTCCAGTCTCGCCGAGTCGGAGGCAGAGCAGAGAAGGAAGAAGGAAGAGACCTGTTGCTCTCGTCTCGCCGAGTCGGAGGCAGAGCAGAGGAAGAAAGGAAGAGGACTCTGTTGCTCTCGTCTCGCCGAGTCGGAGGCAGAGCAGAGAAGGAAAGGAAGAGACTCTGTTTCTCTCGTCTCGCCGAGTCGGAGGCGAGCAGAGAAGGAAAGGAAGAGACTCTGTTGCTCCAGTCTCGCCGAGTCGGAGGCAGAGCAGAGAAGAAAAGGAAGAGACCTGTTGCTCTCGTCTCGCCGAGTCGGAGGCAGAGCAGAGGAAGAAAGGGAAGAGACTCTGTTGCTCTCGTCTCGCCGAGTCGGAGGCAGAGCACAGAAGGAAAGGAAGAGACTCTGTTTCGCTCGGTCTCGCCGAGTCAGAGGCAGAGCAGAGAAGGAAAGGACGAGACTCTGTGGCTCTCGACTCGCCGACTGAAAGGCAGACTAGAGAAGAAAAGGAAAAGGACTCTGATGCTCTCGTCCCGCCGAGTCGGAGGCAAAGCAGAGAAGGAAAGGAAAGAGACTCTGTTGCTCACGTCTCGCCGAGTCGGAGGCGGAGCAGAGAAGGAAAGGAAGAGACTCTGTGGTTCTTGTCTCGCCGAGTCGGAGGCAGAGCAGAGGAGGAAAGGACGAGACTCTGTGGCTCTCGACTCGTCGAGTCGGAGGCAGAGCAGAGAAATAAAGGAAGAGACTCTGTTGCTCTCATCTCGCCGAGTCGGAGGCAGAGCACAGAAGGAAAGGAAGAGACTCTGTGGCTCTCGTCTCGCCGAGTCGGAGGCAGAGCAGAGAAGGAAAGGACGAGACTCTGTGGCTCTCGACTCGCCGACTCGGAGGCAGAGCAGAGAAGGAAAGGAAAGACTCTGATGCTCTCGTCCCGCCGAGTCGGAGCAAAGCAGAGAAGGAAAGGAAGAGACTCTGTGGCTCTCGTCTCGCCGAGTCGGAGGCAGAGCAGAGAAGGAAAGGAAGAGACTCTGTTTCGCTCGTCTCGCCGAGTCAGAGGCAGAGCAGAGAAGGAAAGGAAGAGACTCTGTTTCTCTCGTCTCGCCGAGTCGGAGGCAGAGCAGAGAAGGAAAGGAAGTGACTCTGTTGCTCCAGTCTCGCCGAGTCGGAGGCAGAGCAGAGAAGGAAAGGAAGAGACCTGTTGCTCTCGTCTCGCCGAGTCGGAGGCAGAGCTGAGGACGAAAGGGAAGAGACTCTGTTGCTCTCGTCTCGCCGAGTCGGAGGCAGAGCAGAGAAGGAAAGGAAGAGAATCTGTGGCTCTCGTCTCGCCGAGTCGGAGGGCAGAGCACAGTAGGAAAGGAAAGACTCTGTGGCTCTCTCGTTCGCCGAGTCGGAGGCAGAGCAGAGAAGGAAAGGACGAGACTCTGTGGCTCTCGACTCGCCGACTCGGAGGCAGACCAGAGAAGGAAAGGAAAAGACTCTGATGCTCTCGTCCCGCCGAGTCGGAGGCAAAGTAGAGAAGGAAAGGAAGAGACTCTGTTGCTCTCGTCTCGCCGAGTCGGAGGCAGAGCAGAGAGGAAAGGGAAGAGACTCTGTGGTTCTTGTCTCGCTCAGTCGGAGGCAGAGCAGAGGAGGAAAGGACGAGACTCTGTGGCTCTCGACTCGTCGAAGTCGGAGGCAGAGCAGAGAAGAAAAGGAAGAGACTCTGTTGCTCTCATCTCGCCAAGTCGGAGGCAGAGCAGAGAAGGAAAGGAAGAGGACTCTGTTGCTGTCGTCTATTCCGAGTTGGAGGCAGAGCAGAGAAGGAATCGAAGAGACTCTGTTGCTCTCATCTCGCCGAGTCGGAGGCAGAGCAGAGAGGGAAAGGAAGAGACTCTGTTGCTCTCGTCTCGCCGAGTCGGAGGCAGAGCAGAGAAGGAAAGGACGAGACTCTGTTGCTCTCGTATCGCCGAGTCGGAGGCAGAGCAGAGAAGGAAAGGAAGAGACTCTGTTGCTCTCGTCTCGCCGAGTCGGAGGCAAAGCAGATAAGGAAAGGAAGAGACTCTGTTGCAATCGTCTCGCCGAGTCGGAGGCAGAGCAGAGGAAGAAAGGAAGAGACTCTGTTGCTCTCGTCTCGCCGAGTCGGCGGCAGAGCAGAGAAGGAAAGGAAGAGACTCTGTTGCTCTCGTCTCGCCGAGTCGGAGGCAGATCAGAGAAGGAATGGAAGAGACTCTGTTGCTCTCGTCTCGCTGAGTCGGAGGCAGAGGCAGAGAAGGAAAGGACGAGACTCTGTTGCTCTCGTCTCGCCGAGTCGGAGGGCAGTGCAGAGAAGGAAAGAAAGAGACTCTGGTTGCTCTCGTCTCGCCGAGTCGGAGGCAGATCAGAGAAGGAAAGGAAGAGACTCTGTTGCTCTCGTCTCGCTGAGTCGGAGGCAGAGCAGAGAAGGAAAGACGAGACTCTGTTGCTCTCGTCTCGCCGAGTCGGAGGCAAAGCAGAGAAGGAAAGGAAGAGACTATGTTGCTCTCGTCTCCCGAGTCAGAGGCAGAGCAGAGAAGGAAAGGAAGAAACTCTGTTGCTGTCGTCTCGCAAAGTCGGAGGCAGAGCAGAGAAGGAATCGACGAGACTCTGTTGCTCCTCGTCTCGCCGAGTCGGAGGCAGAGCAGAGAAGAGAAAGGAAGAGACTCTGTTGCTCCAGTCTCGCCGAGTCGGAGGCAGAGCAGAGAAGAAAAAGGAAGAGACCTGTTGCTCTCGTCTCGCCGAGTCGGAGGCAGAGCAGAGGAAGAAAGGAAGAGACTCTGTTGCTCTCGTCTCGCCGAGTCGGAGGCAGAGCAGAGAAGAAAAGGAAGAGACCTGTTGCTCTCGTCTCGCCGAGTCGGAGGGCAGAGCAGAGGAAGAAAGGAAGAGACTCTGTTGCTCTCATCTCGCCGAGTCGGAGGCAGAGCAGAGAAGAAAAGGAAGAGACCTGTTGCTCTCGTCTCGCCGAGTCGGAGGCAGAGCAGAGGAAGGAAAGGAAGAGACTCTGTTTCTCTCGTCTCGCCGAGTCGGAGGCAGAGCAGAGAAGGAAAGGAAGAGACTCTGTTTCTCTCGTCTCGCCGAGTCGGAGGCAGAGCAGAGAAGGAAAAGGAAGAGACTCTGTTTCTCTCGTCTCGCAGAGTCGGAGGCAGAGCAGAGAAGGAAAGGAAGAGACTCTGTTGCTCCAGTCTCGCCGAGTCGGAGGCAGAGCAGAGAAGAAAAGGAAGAGACCTGTTGCTCTCGTCTCGCCGAGTCGGAGGCAGAGCAGAGGAAGAAAGGAAGAGACTCTGTTGCTCTCGTCTCGCCGAGTCGGAGGCAGAGCAGAGAAGGAAAGGAAGAGACTCTGTTTCTCTCGTCTCGCCGAGTCGGAGGCAGAGCAGAGAAGGAAAGGAAGAGACTCTGTTGCTCCAGTCCTCGCCGAGTCGGAGGCAGAGCAGAGAAGAAAAGGAAGAGACCTGTTGCTCTCGTCTCGCCGAGTCGGAGGCAGAGCAGAGGAAGAAAGGAAGAGACTCTGTTGCTCTCGTCTCGCCGAGTCGGAGGCAGAGCACAGAAGGAAAGGAAGAGACTCTGTTTTCGCTCGTCTCGCCGAGTCAGAGGCAGAGCAGAGAAGGAAAGGACGAGACTCTGTGGCTCTCGACTCGCCGACTGAAAGGCAGACTAGAGAAGAAAAGGAAAAGACTCTGATGCTCTCGTCCCGCCGAGTCGGAGGCAAAGCAGAGAAGGAAAGGAAGAGACTCTGTTGCTCACGTCTCGCCGAGTCGGAGGCGGAGCAGAGAAGGAAAGGAAGAGACTCTGTGGTTCTTGTCTCGCCGAGTCGGAGAGGCAGAGCAGAGGAGGAAAGGACGAGACTCTGTGGCTCTCGACTCGTCGAGTCGGAGGCAGAGCAGAGAAATAAAGGAAGAGACTCTGTTGCTCTCATCTCGCCGAGTCGGAGGCAGAGCACAGAAGGAAAGGAAGAGACTCTGTGGCTCTCGTCTCGCCGAGTCGGAGGCAGAGCAGAGAAGGAAAGGACGAGACTCTGTGGCTCTCGACTCGCCGACTCGGAGGCAGAGCAGAGAAGGAAAGGAAAAGACTCTGATGGCTCTCGTCCCGCCGAGTCGGAGGCAAAGCAGAGAAGGAAAGGAAGAGACTCTGTGGCTCTCGTCTCGCCGAGTCGGAGGCAGAGCAGAGAAGGAAAGGAAGAGACTCTGTTTCGCTCGTCTCGCCGAGTCAGAGGCAGAGCAGAGAAGGAAAGGAAGAGACTCTGTTTCTCTCGTCTCGCCGAGTCGGAGGCAGAGCAGAGAAGGAAAGGAAGTGACTCTGTTGCTCCAGTCCTCGCCGAGTCGGAGGCAGAGCAGAGAAGGAAAGGAAGAGGACCTGTTGCTCTCGTCTCGCCGAGTCGGAGGCAGAGCTGAGGACGAAAGGGAAGAGACTCTGTTGCTCTCGTCTCGCCGAGTCGGAGGCAGAGCAGAGAAGGAAAGGAAGAGAATCTGTGGCTCTCGTCTCGCCGAGTCGGAGGCAGAGCACAGTAGGAAAGGAAAAGACTCTGTGGCTCTCGTCTCGCCGAGTCGGAGGCAGAGCAGAGAAGGAAAGGACGAGACTCTGTGGCTCTCGACTCGCCGACTCGGAGGCAGACCAGAGAAGGAAAGGAAAAGACTCTGATGCTCTCGTCCCGCCGAGTCGGAGGCAAAGTAGAGAAGGAAAGGAAGAGACTCTGTTGCTCTCGTCTCGCCGAGTCGGAGGCAGAGCAGAGAAGGAAAGGAAGAGACTCTGTGGTTCTTGTCTCGCTCAGTCGGAGGCAGAGCAGAGGAGGAAAGGACGAGACTCTGTGGCTCTCGACTCGTCGAGTCGGAGGCAGAGCAGAGAAGAAAAGGAAGAGACTCTGTTGCTCTCATCTCGCCAAGTCGGAGGCAGAGCAGAGAAGGAAAGGAAGAGACTCTGTTGCTGTCGTCTATTCCGAGTTGGAGGCAGAGCAGAGAAGGAATCGAAGAGACTCTGTTGCTCTCATCTCGCCGAGTCGGAGGCAGAGCAGAGAGGGAAAGGAAGAGACTCTGTTGCTCTCGTCTCGCCGAGTCGGAGGCAGAGCAGAGAAGGAAAGGGACGAGACTCTGTTGCTCTCGTATCGCCGAGTCGGAGGCAGAGCAGAGAAGGAAAGGAAGAGACTCTGTTGCTCTCGTCTCGCCGAGTCGGAGGCAAAGCAGATAAGGAAAGGAAGAGACTCTGTTGCAATCGTCTCGCCGAGTCGGAGGCAGAGCAGAGGAAGAAAGGAAGAGACTCTGTTGCTCTCGTCTCGCCGAGTCGGCGGCAGAGCAGAGAAGGAAAGGAAGAGACTCTGTTGCTCTCGTCTCGCCGAGTCGGAGGCAGATCAGAGAAGGAATGGAAGAGACTCTGTTGCTCTCGTCTCGCTGAGTCGGAGGCAGAGCAGAGAAGGAAAGGACGAGACTCTGTTGCTCTCGTCTCGCCGAGTCGGAGGGCAGTGCAGAGAAGGAAAGAAAGAGACTCTGTTGCTCTCGTCTCGCCGAGTCGGAGGCAGATCAGAGAAGGAAAGGAAGAGACTCTGTTGCTCTCGTCTCGCTGAGTCGGAGGCAGAGCAGAGAAGGAAAGGACGAGACTCTGTTGCTCTCGTCTCGCCGAGTCGGAGGCAATGCAGAGAAGGAAAGGAAGAGACTATGTTGCTCTCGTCTCCCCGAGTCAGAGGCAGAGCAGAGAAGGAAAGGAAGAAACTCTGTTGCTGTCGTCTCGCAAAGTCGGAGGCAGAGCAGAGAAGGAATCGACGAGACTCTGTTGCTCTCATCTCGCCGAGTCGGAGGCAGAGCAGAGAAGGAATGGAAGAGACTCTGTTTCTCTCGTCTCGCCGAGTCGGAGGCAGAGCAGAGAAGGAAAGGAAGAGACTCTGTTTCTCTCGTCTCGCCGAGTCGGAGGCAGAGCAGAGAAGGAAAGGAAAAGACTCTGTTGCTCCAGTCTCGCCGAGTCGGAGGCAGTGCAGAGAAGGAAAGGAAGAGACTCTGTTGCTCTCGTCTCGCCGAGTAGGAGGCAGATCAGAGAAGGAAAGGAAGAGACTCTGTTGCTCTCGTCTCGCTGAGTCGGAGGCAGAGCAGAGAAGGAAAGGACGAGACTCTGTTGCTCTCGTCTCGCCGAGTCGGAGACAATGCAGAGAAGGAAAGGAAGAGACTCTGTTGCTCTCGTCTCGCCGAGTCGGAGGCAAAGCAGAGAAGGAAAGGAAGAGACTATGTTGCTCTCGTCTCCCCGAGTCAGAGGCAGAGCAGAGAAGGAAAGGAGAGACTCTGTTTCTCTCGTCTCGCCGAGTCGGACGCAGAGCAGAGAAGGAAAGGAGAGACTCTGTTGCTCTCGTCTCGCCGAGAGTCGGAGGCAGAGCAGAGAAGGAAAGGAAGAGACTCTGTTGCTCTCGTCTCCCCGAGTCAGAGGCGGAGCAGAGAAGGAAAGGAAGAAACTCTGTTGCTGTCGTCTCGCCGAGTCGGAGGCAGAGCAGAGAAGGAATCGACGAGACTCTGTTGCTTTCATCTCGCCGAGTCGGAAGCAGAGCAGAGGAAGAAGGAAGAGACTCTGTTGCTCTCATCTCGCCGAGTCGGAGGCAGAGCAGAGGAGGAAAGGAAGAGACTCTGTTGCTCTCGTCTCGCCGAGTCGGAGGCAGAGCACAGAAGGAAAGGACGAGACTCTGTGGCTCTCGTCTCGCCGACTCGGAGGCAGAGCAGAGAAGGAATGGAAGAGACTCTGTTGCACTCGTCTCGCTGAGTCGGAGGCAGAGCAGAGAAGGAAAGGACGAGACTCTGTTGCTCTCGTCTCGCCGAGTCGGAGGCAGAGCAAAGAAGGAAAGGAAGAGACTCTGTTGCTCTCGTCTCGCCGAGTCGGAGGCAGAGCAGAGAAGGAATGGAAGAGACTCTGTTGCTCTCGTCTCGCCGAATCGGAGGCAGAGCAGAGAAGGAAAGGAAAAGACTCTGTTGCTCTCGTCTCGCCGAGTCGGAGGCAGAGCAGATAAGGAAAGGAAGAGACTCTGTTGTAATCGTCTCGCCGAGTCGGAGGCAGAGCAGAGGAAGAAAGGAAGAGACTCTGTTGCTCTCGTCTCGCCGAGTCGGAGGCAGAGCAGAGAAGGAAAGGAAGAGACTCTGTTGCTCTCGTCTCGCCGAGTCGGAGGCAGATCAGAGAAGGAAAGGAAGAGACTCTGTTGCTCTCGTCTCGCTGAGTCGGAGGCAGAGCAGAGAAGGAAAGGACGAGACTCTGTTGCTCTCGTCTCGCCGAGTCGGAGGCAATGCAGAGAAGGAACGGAAGAAGTCGGAGGCAAAGCAGAGAAGGAAAGGAAGGAAGACTATGTTGCTCTCGTCTCCCCCGAGTCAGAGGCAAGAGCAGAGAAGGAAAGGAAGAAACTCTGTTGCTGTCGTCTCGCAAAGTCGGAGGCAGAGCAGAGAAGGAATCGACGAGACTCTGTTGCTCTCATCTCGCCGAGTCGGAGGCAGAGCAGAGAAGGAAAGGAAGAGACTCTGTTTCTCTCGTCTCGCCGAGTCGGAGGCAGAGCAGAGAAGAAAGGAAGAGACTCTGTTTCTCTCGTCTCGCCGAGTCGGAGGCAGAGCAGCAGAGAAGGAAAGGAAGAGACTCTGTTGCTCCAGTCTCGCCGAGTCGAGGCAGAGCAGAGAAGAAAAGGAAGAGACCTGTTGCTCTCGTCTCGCCGAGTCGGAGGCAGTGCAGAGGAAGAAAGGAAGAGACTCTGTTGCTCTCGTCTCGCCGAGTCAGAGGCAGAGCAGAGAAGGAAAGGAAGAGGACTCTGTGGCTCTCGTCTCGCCCAGTCGGAGGCAGAGCACAGAAGGAAAGGAAGAGACTCTGTTTCGCTCGTCTCGCCGAGTCAGAGGCAGAGCAGAGAAGGAAAGGACGAGACTCTGTGGCTCTCGACTCGTCGAGTCGGAGGCAGAGCAGAGAGATAAAGGAAGAGACTCTGTTGCTCTCATCTCGCCGAGTCGGAGGCAGAGCACAGAAGGAAAGGAAGAGACTCTGTGGCTCTCGTCTCGCCGAGTCGGAGGCAGAGCAGAGAAGGAAAGGAAGAGACTCATGTGGTTCTTGTCTCGCCGAGTCGGAGGCAGAGCAGAGGAGGAAAGGACGAGACTCTGTGGCTCTCGACTCGTCGAGTCGGAGGCAGAGCAGAGAGATAAAGGAAGAGACTCTGTTGCTCTCATCTCGCCGAGTCGGAGGCAGAGCACAGAAGGAAAGGAAGAGACTCTGTGGCTCTCGTCTCGCCGAGTCGGAGGCAGAGCAGAGAAGGAAAGGACGAGACTCTGTGGCTCTCGACTCGCCGACTCGGAGGCAGAGCAGAGAAGGAAAGGAAAAAGACTCTGATGCTCTCGTCCCGCCGAGTCGGAGGCAAAGCAGAGAAGGAAAGGAAGAGACTCTGTGGCTCTCGTCTCGCCGAGTCGGAGGCAGAGCACAGAAGGAAAGGAAGAGACTCTGTGGCTCTCGTCTCGCCGAGTCGGAGGCAGAGCAGAGAAGAAATGACGAGGACTCTGTGGCTCTCGTCTCGCCGACTCGGAGGCAGAGCAGAGAAGGAAAGGAAGAGACTCTGATGCTCTCGTCCCGCCGAGTCGGAGGCGGAGCTGAGAAGGAAAGGAGGAAGAGACTCTGTTGCTCTCGTCTCGGCGAGTCGGAGGCAGAGCAGAAAAGGAAAGGAAGAGACTCTGTTCCTCTCGTCTCGCCGAGTCGGAGGCAGAGCAGAGAAGGAAAGGAAGAGACTCTGTTGCTCTCGTCTCGCCGAATCGGAGGCAGAGCAGAGAAGGAAAGGAAAAGACTCTGTTGCTCTCGTCTCGCCGTGTCGGAGGCAGAGCAGATAAGGAAAGGAAGAGACTCTGTTGCAATCGTCTCGCCGAGTCGGAGGCAGAGCAGAGGAAGAAAGGAAGAGACTCTGTTGCTCTCGTCTCGCCGAGTCGGAGGCAGTGCAGAGAAGGAAAGGGAAGAGGCTCTGTTGCTCTCGTCTCGCCGAGTCGGAGGCAGATCAGAGAAGAAAGGAAGAGACTCTGTTGCTCTCGTCTCGCTGAGTCCGGAGGCAGAGCAGAGAAGGAAAGGACGAGACTCTGTTGCTCTCGTCTCGCCGGGTCGGAGGCAATGCAGAGAAGGAAAGGAAGAGACTCTGTTGCTCTCGTCTCACCGAGTCGGAGGCAAAGCAGTGAAGGAAAGGAAGAGACTATGTTGCCTCTCGTCTCCCCGAGTCAGAGGCAGAGCAGAGAAGGAAAGGAAGAAACTCTGTTGCTGTCGTCTCGCAAGTCGGAGGCAGAGCAGAGAAGGAATCGACGAGAACTCTGTTCCTCTCATCTCGCCGAGTCGGAGGCAGAGGCAGGAGAAGGAAAGGAAGAGACTCTGTTTCTCTCGTCTCGCCGAGTCGGAGGCAGAGCAGAGAAGGAAAGGAAGAGACTCTGTTGCTCCAGTCTCGCCGAGTCGGAGGCAGAGCAGAGAAGAAAAGGAAGAGACCCTGTTGCTCTCGTCTCGCCGAGTCGGAGGCAGAGCAGAGGAAGAAAGGAAGAGACTCTGTTGCTCTCGTCTCGCCGAGTCGGAGGCAGAGCAGAGAAGGAAAGGAAGAGACTCTGTGGCTCTCGTCTCGCCGAGTCGGAGGCAGAGCACAGAAGGAAAGGAAGAGACTCTGTGGCTCTCGTCTTGCCGAGTCGGAGGCACAGCAGAGAAGGAAAGGACGAGACTCTGTGGCTCTCGACTCGCCGACTCGGAGGCAGAGCAGAGAAGGAAAGGAAAAGACTCTGATGCTCTCGTCTCGCCGAGTCGGAGGCAGAGCAGATAAGGAAAGAAGAGACTCTGTTGTAATCGTCTCGCCGAGTCGGAGGCAGAGCAGAGGAAGAAGGAAGAGACTCTGTTGCTCTCGTCTCGCCGAGTCGGAGGCAGAGCAGAGAAGGAATGGAAGAGACTCTGTTGCTCTCGTCTCGCCGAATCGGAGGCAGAGCAGAGAAGGAAAGGAAAAGACTCTGTTGCTCTCGTCTCGCCGAGTCGGAGGCAGAGCAGATAAGGAAAGGAAGAGACTCTGTTGTAATCGTCTCGCCGAGTCGGAGCAGAGCAGAGGAAGAAAGGAAGAGACTCTGTTGCTCTCGTCTCGCCGAGTCGGAGGCAGAGCAGAGAAGGAAAGGAAGAGACTCTGTTGCTCTCGTCTCGCCGAGTCGGAGGCAGATCAGAGAAGGAAAGGAAGAGACTCTGTTGCTCTCGTCTCGCTGAGTCGGAGGCAGAGCAGAGAAGGAAAGGACGAGGACTCTGTTTGCTCTCGTCTCGCCGAGTCGGAGGCAATGCAGAGAAGGAACGGAAGAGACTCTGTTGCTCTCGTCTCGCCGAGTCGGAGGCAAAGCAGAGAAGGAAGGAAGAGACTATGTTGCTCTCGTCTCCCCGAGTCAGAGGCAGAGCAGAGAAGGAAAGGAAGAAACTCTGTTGCTGTCGTCTCGCAAAGTCGGAGGCAGAGCAGAGAAGGAATCGACGAGACTCTGTTGCTCTCATCTCGCCGAGTCGGAGGCAGAGCAGAGAAGGAAAGGAAGAGACTCTGTTTCTCTCGTCTCGCCGAGTCGGAGGCAGAGCAGAGAAGGAAAGGAAGAGACTCTGTTTCTCTCGTCTCGCCGAGTCGGAGGCAGAGCAGAGAAGGAAAGGAAGAGACTCTGTTGCTCCAGTCTCGCCGAGTCGGAGGCAGAGCAGAGAAGAAAAGGAAGAGACCTGTTGCTCTCGTCTCGCCGAGTCGGAGGCAGTGCAGAGGAAGAAAGGAAGAGACTCTGTTGCTCTCGTCTCGCCGAGTCAGAGGCAGAGCAGAGAAGGAAAGGAAGAGACTCTGTGGCTCTCGTCTCGCCCAGTCGGAGGCAGAGCACAGAAGGAAAGGAAGAGACTCTGTTTCGCTCGTCTCGCCGAGTCAGAGGCAGAGCAGAGAAGGATAGGACGAGACCTCTGTGGCTCTCGACTCGCCGACTCAAAGGCAGAGCAGAGGAAGGAAAGGAAAAGACTCTGATGCTCTCGTCCCGCCGAGTCGGAGGCAAAGCAGAGAAGGAAAGGAAGAGACTCTGTGGTTCTTGTCTCGCCGAGTCGGAGGCAGAGCAGAGAGGAAAGGACGAGACTCTGTGGCTCTCGACTCGTCGAGTCGGAGGCAGAGCAGAGAGATAAAGGAAGAGACTCCTGTTGCTCTCATCTCGCCGAGTCGGAGGCAGAGCACAGAAGGAAAGGAAGAGACTCTGTGGCTCTCGTCTCGCCGAGTCGGAGGCAGAGCAGAGAAGGAAAGGACGAGACTCTGTGGCTCTCGACTCGCCGACTCGGAGGCAGAGCAGAGAAGGAAAGGAAAAGACTCTGATGCTCTCGTCCCGCCGAGTCGGAGGCAAAGCAGAGAAGGAAAGGAAGAGACTCTGTGGCTCTCGTCTCGCCGAAGTCGGAGGCAGAGCACAGAAGGAAAGGAAGAGACTCTGTGGCTCTCGTCTCGCCGAGTCGGAGGCAGAGCAGAGAAGGAAATGACGAGACTCTGTGGCTCTCGTCTCGCCGACTCGGAGGCAGAGCAGAGAAGGAAAGGAAGAGACTCTGATGCTCTCGTCCCGCCGAGTCGGAGGCGGAGCTGAGAAGGAAAGGAAGAGACTCTGTTGCTCTCGTCTCGGCGAGTCGGAGGCAGAGCAGAAAAGGAAAGGAAGAGACTCTGTTTCCTCTCGTCTCGCCGAGTCGGAGGCAGAGCAGAGAAGGAAAGGAAGAGACTCTGTTGCTCTCGTCTCGCCGAATCGGAGGCAGAGCAGAGAAGGAAAGGAAAAGACTCTGTTGCTCTCGTCTCGCCGTGTCGGAGGCAGAGCAGATAAGGAAAGGAAGAGACTCTGTTGCAATCGTCTCGCCGAGTCGGAGGCAGAGCAGAGGAAGAAAGGAAGAGACTCTGTTGCTCTCGTCTCGCCGAGTCGGAGGCAGTGCAGAGAAGGAAAGGAAGAGACTCTGTTGCTCTCGTCTCGCCGAGTCGGAGGCAGATCAGAGAAGGAAAGGAAGAGACTCTGTTGCTCTCGTCTCGCTGAGTCGGAGGCAGAGCAGAGAAGGAAAGGACGAGACTCTGTTGCTCTCGTCTCGCCGGGTCGGAGGCAATGCAGAGAAGGAAAGGAAGAGACTCTGTTGCTCCTCTGTTGCTCTCGTCTCACCGAGTCGGAGGCAAAGCAGAGAAGGAAAGGAAGAGACTATGTTGCTCTCGTCTCCCCGAGTCAGAGGCAGAGCAGAGAAGGAAAGGAAGAAACTCTGTTGCTGTCGTCTCGCAAAGTCGGAGGCAGAGCAGAGAAGGAATCGACGAGACTCTGTTCCTCTCATCTCGCCGAGTCGGAGGCAGAGCAGAGAAGGAAAGGAAGAGACTCTGTTTCTCTCGTCTCGCCGAGTCGGAGGCAGAGCAGAGAAGGAAAGGAAGAGACTCTGTTGCTCCAGTCTCGCCGAGTCGGAGGCAGAGCAGAGAAGAAAAGGAAGAGACCTGTTGCTCTCGTCTCGCCGAGTCGGAGGCAGAGCAGAGGAAGAAAGGAAGAGACTCTGTTGCTCTCGTCTCGCCGAGTCGGAGGCAGAGCAGAGAAGGAAAGGAAGAGACTCTGTGGCTCTCGTCTCGCCGAGTCGGAGGCAGAGCACAGAAGGAAAGGAAGAGACTCTGTGGCTCTCGTCTTGCCGAGTCGGAGGCACAGCAGAGAAGGAAAGGACGAGACTCTGTGGCTCTCGACTCGCCGACTCGGAGGCAGAGCAGAGAAGGAAAGGAAAAGACTCTGATGCTCTCGTCCCGCCAAGTCGGAGGCAAAGCAGAGAAGGAAAGGAAGAGACTCTGTTGCTCACGTCTCGCCGAGTCGGAGGCAGAGCAGAGAAGGAAAGGAAGAGACTCTGTGGTACTTGTCTCGCCGAGTCGGAGGCAGAGCAGAGGAGGAAAGGACGAGACTCTGTGGCTCTCGACTCGTCGAGTCGGAGGCAGAGCAGAGAAGGAAAGGAAGAGACTCTGTTGCTCTCATCTCGCCGAGTCGGAGGCAGAGCACAGAAGGAAAGGAAGAGACTCTGTGGCTCTCGTCTCGGCGAGTCGGAGGCAGAGCAGAGAAGGAAAGGAAGAGACTCTGTTCCTCTCGTCTCGCCGAGTCGGAGGCAGAGCAGAGAAGGAAAGGAAGAGACTCTGTTGCTCCAGTCTCGCCGAGTCGGAGGCAGAGCAGAGGAGGAAAGGACGAGACTCTGTGGCTCTCGACTCGTCGAGTCGGAGGCAGAGCAGAGAAGGAAAGGAAGAGACTCTGTTGCTCTCGTCTCGCCGAGTCGGAGGCAGAGCAGAGAAGGAATGGAAGAGACTCTGTTGCTCTCGTCTCGCCGAGTCGGAAGCAGAGCAGAGGAAGAAAGGAAGAGACTCTGTTGCTCTCATCTCGCCGAGTCGGAGGCAGAGCAGAGGAGGAAAGGAAGAGACTCTGTTGCTCTCGTCTCGCCGAGTCGGAGGCAGAGCACAGAAGGAAAGGAAGAGACTCTGTGGCTCTCGTCTCGCCGAGTCGGAGGCAGAGCAGAGAAGGAAAGGAAGAGACTCTGTTGCTCTCGTCTCGCCGAGTCGGAGGCAGAGCAGAGAAGGAAAGGAAGAGACTCTGTTGCTCTCGTCTCACCGAGTCGGCGGCAGAGCAGAGGAAGAAAGGAAGAGACTCTGTTGCTCTCGTCTCGCCGAGTCGGAGGCAGAGCAGAGAAGGAAAGGAAGAGACTCTGTGGCTCTCGTCTCGCCGAGTCGGATGTAGAGCATAGAAGGAAAGGAAGAGACTCTGTTGCTCTCGTCTCGCCGAGTCGGAGGCAGATTAGAGAAGGAAAGGACGAGTCTCTGTTGCTCTCGTCTCGCCGAGTCGGAGGCAGAGCAGATAAGGAAAGGAAGAGACTCTGTTGTAATCGTCTCGCCGAGTCGGAGGCAGAGCAGAGGAAGAAAGGAAGAGACTCTGTTGCTCTCGTCTCGCCGAGTCGGAGGCAGAGCAGAGAAGGAAAGGAAGAGACTCTGTTGCTCTCGTCTCGCCGAGTCGGAGGCAGATCAGAGAAGGAAAGAAAGAGACTCTGTTGCTCTCGTCTCGCTGAGTCGGAGGCAGAGCAGAGAAGGAAAGGACGAGACTCTGTTGCTCTCGTCTCGCCGAGTCGGAGGCAATGCAGAGAAGGAACGGAAGAGACTCTGTTGCTCTCGTCTCGCCGAGTCGGAGGCAAAGCCGAGAAGGAAAGGAAGAGACTATGTTGCTCTCGTCTCCCCGAGTCAGAGGCAGAGCAGAGAAGGAAAGGAAGAAACTCTGTTGCTGTCGTCTCGCAAAGTCGGAGGCAGAGCAGAGAAGGAATCGACGAGACTCTGTTGCTCTCATCTCGCCGAGTCGGAGGCAGAGCAGAGAAGGAAAGGAAGAGACTCTGTTTCTCTCGTCTCGCCGAGTCGGAGGCAGAGCAGAGAAGGAAAGGAAGAGACTCTGTTTCTCTCGTCTCGCCGAGTCGGAGGCAGAGCAGAGAAGGAAAGGAAGAGACTCTGTTGCTCCAGTCTCGCCGAGTCGGAGGCAGAGCAGAGAAGAAAAGGAAGAGACCTGTTGCTCTCGTCTCGCCGAGTCGGAGGTAGAGCAGAGGAAGAAAGGAAGAGACTCTGTTGCTCTCGTCTCGCCGAGTCGGAGGCAGAGCAGAGAAGGAAAGGAAGAGACTCTGTGGCTCTCGTCTCGCCGAGTCGGAGGCAGAGCACAGAAGGAAAGGAAGAGACTCTGTTTCGCTCGTCTCGCCGAGTCAGAGGCAGAGCAGAAAAGGAAAGGACGAGACTCTGTGGCTCTCGACTCGCCGACTGAAAGGCAGACTAGAGAAGAAAAGGAAAAGACTCTGATGCTCTCGTCCCGCCGAGTCGGAGGCAAAGCAGAGAAGGAAAGGAAGAGACTCTGTTGCTCACGTCTCGCCGAGTCGGAGGCGGAGCAGAGAAGGAAAGGAAGAGACTCTGTGGTTCTTGTCTCGCCGAGTCGGAGGCAGAGCAGAGGAGGAAAGGACGAGACTCTGTGGCTCTCGACTCGTCGAGTCGGAGGCAGAGCAGAGAAATAAAGGAAGAGACTCTGTTGCTCTCATCTCGCCGAGTCGGAGGCAGAGCACAGAAGGAAAGGAAGAGACTCTGTGGCTCTCGTCTCGCCGAGTCGGAGGCAGAGCAGAGAAGGAAAGGACGAGACTCTGTGGCTCTCGACTCGCCGACTCGGAGGCAGAGCAGAGAAGGAAAGGAAAAGACTCTGATGCTCTCGTCCCGCCGAGTCGGAGGCAAAGCAGAGAAGGAAAGGAAGAGACTCTGTGGCTCTCGTCTCGCCGAGTCGGAGGCAGAGCACAGAAGGAAAGGAAGAGACTCTGTGGCTCTCGTCTCGCCGAGTCGGAGGCAGAGCAGAGAAGGAAATGACGAGACTCTGTGGCTCTCGTCTCGCCGACTCGGAGGCAGAGCAGAGAAGGAAAGGAAGAGACTCTGATGCTCTCGTCCCGCCGAGTCGGAGGCGGAGCTGAGAAGGAAAGGAAGAGACTCTGTTGCTCTCGTCTCGGCGAGTCGGAGGCAGAGCAGAAAAGGAAAGGAAGAGACTCTGTTCCTCTCGTCTCGCCGAGTCGGAGGCAGAGCAGAGAAGGAAAGGAAGAGACTCTGTTGCTCTCGTCTCGCCGAATCGGAGGCAGAGCAGAGAAGGAAAGGAAAAGACTCTGTTGCTCTCGTCTCGCCGAGTCGGAGGCAGAGCAGATAAGGAAAGGAAGAGACTCTGTTGCAATCGTCTCGCCGAGTCGGAGGCAGAGCAGAGGAAGAAAGGAAGAGACTCTGTTGCTCTCGTCTCGCCGAGTTGGAGGCAGTGCAGAGAAGGAAAGGAAGAGACTCTGTTGCTCTCGTCTCGCCGAGTCGGAGGCAGATCAGAGAAGGAAAGGAAGAGACTCTGTTGCTCTCGTCTCGCTGAGTCGGAGGCAGAGCAGAGAAGGAAAGGACGAGACTCTGTTGCTCTCGTCTCGCCGAGTCGGAGGCAATGCAGAGAAGGAAAGGAAGAGACTCTGTTGCTCTCGTCTCACCGAGTCGGAGGCAAAGCAGAGAAGGAAAGGAAGAGACTATGTTGCTCTCGTCTCCCCCGCGTCAGAGGCAGAGCAGAGAAGGAAAGGAAGAAACTCTGTTGCTGTCGTCTCGCAAAGTCGGAGGCAGAGCAGAGAAGGAATCGACGAGACTCTGTTCCTCTCATCTCGCCGAGTCGGAGGCAGAGCAGAGAAGGATAGGAAGAGACTCTGTTTCTCTCGTCTCGCCGAGTCGGAGGCAGAGCAGAGAAGGAAAGGAAGAGACTCTGTTGCTCCAGTCTCGCCGAGTCGGAGGCAGAGCAGAGAAGAAAAGGAAGAGACCTGTTGCTCTCGTCTCGCCGAGTCGGAGGCAGAGCAGAGGAAGAAAGGAAGAGACTCTGTTGCTCTCGTCTCGCCGAGTCGGAGGCAGAGCAGAGAAGGAAAGGAAGAGACTCTGTGGCTCTCGTCTCGCCGAGTCGGAGGCAGAGCACAGAAGGAAAGGAAGAGACTCTGTGGCTCTCGTCTTGCCGAGTCGGAGGCAGAGCAGAGAAGGAAAGGACGAGACTCTGTGGCTCTCGACTCGCCGACTCGGAGGCAGAGCAGAGAAGGAAAGGAAATGACTCTGATGCTCTCGTCCCGCCAAGTCGGAGGCAAAGCAGAGAAGGAAAGGAAGAGACTCTGTTGCTCACGTCTCGCCGAGTCGGAGGCAGAGCAGAGAAGGAAAGGAAGAGACTCTGTGGTACTTGTCTCGCCGAGTCGGAGGCAGAGCAGAGGAGGAAAGGACGAGACTCTGTGGCTCTCGACTCGTCGAGTCGGAGGCAGAGCAGAGAAGGAAAGGAAGAGACTCTGTTGCTCTCATCTCGCCGAGTCGGAGGCAGAGCACAGAAGGACAGGAAGAGACTCTGTGGCTCTCGTCTCGGCGAGTCGGAGGCAGAGCAGAGAAGGAAAGGAAGAGACTCTGTTCCTCTCGTCTCGCCGAGTCGGAGGCAGAGCAGAGAAGGAAAGGAAGAGACTCTGTTGCTCACGTTTCGCCGAGTCGGAGGCAGAGCAGAGGAGGAAAGGACGAGACTCTGTTGCTCTCGTCTCGCCGAGTCGGAGGCAGAGCAGAGAAGGAAAGGAAGAGACTCTGTTGCTCTCGTCTCGCCGAGTTGGAGGCAGAGCAGAGGAAGAAAGGAAGAGACTCTGTTGCTCACGTCTCGCCGAGTCGGAGGCAGAGCAGAGGAGGAAAGGAAGAGACTCTGTTGCTCTCGTCTCGCCGAGTCGGAGGCAGAGCAGAGAAGGAAAGGAAGAGACTCTGTTGCTCTCGTCTCGCCGAGTCGGACGCAGAGCAGAGAAGGAAAGGAACAGACTCTGTGGTTCTTGTCTCGCCGAGTCGGAGGCAGAGCAGAGGAGGAAAGGACGAGACTCTGTGGCTCTCGACTCGCCGAGTCGGAGGCAGAGCAGAGAAGGAAAGGAAGAGACTCTGTTGCTCTCGTCTCGCCGAGTCGGAGGCAGATCAGAGAAGGAAAGGAAGAGACTCTGTTGCTCTCGTCTCGCAGAGTCGGAGGCAGAGCAGAGAAGGAAAGGAAGAGACTCTGTTGCTCTCGTCTCGCCGAGTCGGAGGCAGAGCAGAGAAGGAAAGGAAGAGACTCTGTTGCTCTCGTCTCCCGGAGTCAGAGGCAGAGCAGAGAAGGAAAGGAAGAAACTCTGTTGCTGTCGTCTCGCCGAGTCGGAGGCAGAGCAGAGAAGGAATCGACGAGACTCTGTTGCTCTCATCTCGCCGAGTCAGAGGCAGAGCAGAGAAGGAAAGGAAGAAACTCTGTTGCTGTCGTCTCGAAAGGACGAGACTCTGTGGCTCTCGACTCGCCGACTCGGAGGCAGACCAGAGAAGGAAAGGAAAAGACTCTGATGCTCTCGTCCCGCCGAGTCGGAGGCAAAGCAGAGAAGGAAAGGAAGAGACTCTGTGGCTCTCGACTCGTCGAGTCGGAGGCAGAGCAGAGAAGAAAAGGAAGAGACTCTGTTGCTCTCATCTCGCCGAGTCGGAGGCAGAGCAGAGAAGGAAAGGAAGAGACTCTGTTGCTGTCGTCTATTCCGAGTCGGAGGCAGAGCAGAGAAGGAATCGAAGAGACTCTGTTGCTCTCATCTCGCCGAGTCGGAGGCAGAGCAGAGAAGGAAAGGAAGAGACTCTGTTGCTCTCGTCTCGCCGAGTCGGAGGCAGAGCAGAGAAGGAAAGGACGAGACTCTGTTGCTCTCGTATCGCCGAGTCGGAGGCAGAGCAGAGAAGGAAAGGAAGAGACTCTGTTGCTCACGTCTCGCCGAGTCGGAGGCAGAGCAGAGAAGGAAAGGAAGAGACTCTGTTGCTCTCGTCTCGCCGAGTCGGAGGCAGAGCAGATAAGGAAAGGAAGAGACTCTGTTGCAATCGTCTCGCCGAGTCGGAGGCAGAGCAGAGGAAGAAAGGAAGAGACTCTGTTGCTCTCGTCTCGCCGAGTTGGCGGCAGAGCAGAGAAGGAAAGGAAGAGACTCTGTTGCTCTCGTCTCGCCGAGTCGGAGGCAGATCAGAGAAGGAAAGGAAGAGACTCTGTTGCTCTCGTCTCGCTGAGTCGGAGGCAGAGCAGAGAAGGAAAGGACGAGACTCTGTTGCTCTCGTCTCGCCGAGTCGGAGGCAATGCAGAGAAGGAAAGGAAGAGACTCTGTTGCTCTCGTCTCGCCGAGTCGGAGGCAAAGCAGAGAAGGAATGGAAGAGACTATGTTGCTCTCGTCTCCCCGAGTCAGAGGCAGAGCAGAGAAGGAAAGGAAGAAACTCTGTTGCTGTCGTCTCGCAAAGTCGGAGGCAGAGCAGAGAAGGAATCGACGAGACTCTGTTGCTCTCATCTCGCCGAGTCGGAGGCAGAGCAGAGAAGGAAAGGAAGAGACTCTGTTTCTCTCGTCTCGCCGAGTCGGAGGCAGAGCAGAGAAGGAAAGGAAGAGACTCTGTTTCTCTCGTCTCGCCGAGTCGGAGGCAGAGCAGAGAAGGAAAGGAAGAGACTCTGTTGCTCCAGTCTCGCCGAGTCGGAGGCAGAGCAGAGAAGAAAAGGAAGAGACCTGTTGCTCTCGTCTCGCCGAGTCGGAGGCAGAGCAGAGGAAGAAAGGAAGAGACTCTGATGCTCTCGTCTCGCCGAGTCGGAGGCAGAGCAGAGAAGGAAAGGAAGAGACTCTGTGGCTCTCGTCTCGCCGAGTCGGAGGCAGAGCACAGAAGGAAAGGAAGAGACTCTGTGGCTCTCGTCTCGCCGAGTCGGAGGCAGAGCAGAGAAGGAAAGGACGAGACTCTGTGGCTCTCGACTCGCCGACTCGGAGGCAGAGCAGAGAAGGAAAGGAAAAGACTCTGATGCTCTCGTCCCGCCGAGTCGGAGGCAAAGCAGAGAAGGAAAGGAAGAGACGCTGTTGCTCACGTCTCGCCGAGTCGGAGGCAGAGCAGAGAAGGAAAGGAAGAGACTCTGTGGTTCTTGTCTCGCCGAGTCGGAGGCAGAGCAGAGGAGGAAAGGACGAGACTCTGTGGCTCTCGACTCGTCGAGTCGGAGGCAGAGCAGAGAAGGAAAGGAAGAGACTCTGTTGCTCTCATCTCGCCGAGTCGGAGGCAGAGCAGAGAAGGAAAGGAAGAGACTCTGTTGCTCTCGTCTCGCCGAGTCGGAGGCAGATCAGAGAAGGAAAGGAAGAGACTCTGTTGCTCTCGTCTCGCTGAGTCGGAGGCAGAGCAGAGAAGGAAAAGACGAGACTCTGTTGCTCTCGTCTCGCCGAGTCGGAGGCAGAGCAGAGAAGGAAAGGAAGAGACTCTGTTGCTCTCGTCTCGCCGAGTCTTAGGCAGAGCAGAGAAGGAAAGGAAGAGACTCTGTTGCTCTCGTCTCGCCGAGTCGGAGGCAGATCAGAGAAGGAAAGGAAGAGACTCTGTTGCTCTCGTCTCGCTGAGTGGGAGGCAGAGCAGAGAAGGAAAGGACGACACTCTGTTGCTCTCGTCTCGCATAGTCGGAGGCAGAGCAGAGAAGGAAAGGAAGAGACTCTGTTGCTCTCGTCTCGCCGAGTCGGAGGCAGAGCAGAGAAGGAAAGGACGAGACTCTGTTGCTCTCGTATCGCCGAGTCGGAGGCAGAGCAGAGAAGGAAAGAAAGAGACTCTGTTGCTCTCGTCTCGCCGAGTCGGAGGCAGAGCAGAGAACTAAAGGAAGAGACTCTGTTGCTGTCGTCTATTCCGAGTCGGAGGCAGAGCAGAGAAGTAATCGAAGAGACTCTGTTGCTCTCATCTCGCCGAGTCGGAGGCAGAGCGGAGAAGGAAAGGACGAGACTCTGTTGCTCTCGTATCGCCGAGTCGGAGGCAGAGCAGAGAAGGAAAGGAAGAGACTCTGTTGCTCTCGTCTCGCCGAGTCGGAGGCAGAGCAGAGAACTAAAGGAAGAGACTCTGTTCCTCTCGTCTTGCCGAGTCGGAGGCAGATCAGAAAAGGAAAGGAAGAGACTCTGTTGCTCTCGTCTCGCTGAGTGGGAGGCAGAGCAGAGAAGGAAAGAACGAGACTCTGTTGCTCTCGACTCGTCGAGTCGGAGGCTGAGCAGAGAAGGAAAGGAAGAGACTCTGTTGCTCTCATCTCGCCGAGTCGGAGGCAGAGCAGAGAAGGAAAGGAAGAGACTCTGTTGCTCTCGTCTCGCCGAGTCGGAGGCAGATCAGAGAAGGAAAGGAAGAGACTCTGTTGCTCTCGTCTCGCTGAGTCGGAGGCAGAGCAGAGAAGGAAAGAAGAGACTCTGTTGCTCTCGTCTCGCCGAGTCGGAGGCAGAGCAGAGAAGGAAAGGAAGAGACTCTGTTGCTCTCGTCTCGCCGAGTCTTAGGCAGAGCAGAGAAGGAAAGGAAGAGACTCTGTTGCTCTCGTCTCGCCGAGTCGGAGGCAGATCAGAGAAGGAAAGGAAGAGACTCTGTTGCTCTCGTCTCGCTGAGTGGGAGGCAGAGCAGAGAAGGAAAGGACGACACTCTGTTGCTCTCGTCTCGCCGAGTCGGAGGCAGAGAAGAGAAGGAAAGGAAGAGACTCTGTTGCTTTCGTCTCGCCGAGTCGGAGGCAGAGCAGAGAAGGAAAGGAAGAGACTCTGTTGCTCTCGTCTCGCCAAATCGGAGGCAGAGCAGAGAAGGAAGGGAAGAGACTCTGTTGCTGTCATCTATTCCGAGTCGGAGGCAGAGCAGAGAAGGAAAGGAAGAGACTCTGTTGCTCTCGTCTCGCCGAGTCGGAGGAAGAGCAGAGAAGGAAAGGAAGAGACTCTGTTGCTCTCGTCTCGCCGAGTCGGAGGCAGAGCAGAGAAGGAAAGGAAGAGACTCTGTTGCTCTCGTCTCGCCGAGTCGGAGGCAGATCAGAAAAGGAAAGGAAGAGACTCTGTTGCTCTCGTCTCGCTGAGTGATAGGCAGAGCAGAGAAGGAAAGGACGACACTCTGTTGCTCTCGTCTCGCCGAGTCGGAGGCAGAGCAGAGAAGGAAAGGAAGAGACTCTGTTGCTCTCGTCTCGCCGAGTCGGAGGCAGAGCAGAGAAGGAAAGGAAGAGACTCTGTTGCTCTCGTCTCGCCGAGTCGGAGGCAGATCAGAAAAGGAAAGGAAGTGACTCTGTTGCTCTCGTCTCGCCGAGTCGGAGGCAGAGCAGAGAAGGAAAGGAAGAGACTCTGTTGCTCTCGTCTCGCTGAGTGGGAGGCAGAGCAGAGAAGGAAAGGACGACACTCTGTTGCTCTCGTCTCGCCGAGTCGGAGGCAGAGCAGAGAAGGAAAGGACGAGACTCTGTTGCTCTCGTCTCGCCGAGTCGGAGGCAGAGCAGAGAAGGAAAGGAAGAGACTCTGTTGCTCTCGTCTCGCCGAGTCGGAGGCAGAGCAGAGAAGGAAGGGAAGAGACTCAGTTGCTGTCGTCTATTCCGAGTCGGAGGCAGAGCAGAGAAGGAATCGAAGAGACTCTGTTGCTCTCATCTCGCCGAGTCGGAGGCAGAGCAGAGAAGGAAAGGAAGAGACTCTGTTGCTCTCGTCTCGCCGAGTCGGAGGCAGAGCAGAGAAGGAAAGGACGAGACTCTGTGGCTCTCGACTCGCCGACTCATAGGCAGAGCAGAGAAGGAAAGGAAAAGACTCTGATGCTCTCGTCCCGCCGAGTCGGAGGCAAAGCAGAGAAGGAAAGGAAGAGACTCTGTGGTTCTTGTCTCGCCGAGTCGGAGGCAGAGCAGAGGAGGAAAGGACGAGACTCTGTGGCTCTCGACTCGTCGAGTCGGAGGCAGAGCAGAGAGATAAAGGAAGAGACTCTGTTGCTCTCATCTCGCCGAGTCGGAGGCAGAGCACAGAAGGAAAGGAAGAGACTCTGTGGCTCTCGTCTCGCCGAGTCGGAGGCAGAGCAGAGAAGGAAAGGACGAGACTCTGTGGCTCTCGACTCGCCGACTCGGAGGCCGAGCAGAGAAGGAAAGGAAAAGACTCTGATGCTCTCGTCCCGCCGAGTCGGAGGCAAAGCAGAGAAGGAAAGGAAGAGACTCTGTGGCTCTCGTCTCGCCGAGTCGGAGGCAGAGCACAGAAGGAAAGGAAGAGACTCTGTGGCTCTCGTCTCGCCGAGTCGGAGGCAGATCAGAAAAGGAAAGGAAGAGACTCTGTTGCTCTCGTCTCGCTGAGTGATAGGCAGAGCAGAGAAGGAAAGGACGACACTCTGTTGCTCTCGTCTCGCCGAGTCGGAGGCAGAGCACAGAAGGAAAGGAAGAGACTCTGTGGCTCTCGTCTCGCCGAGTCGGAGGCAGAGCAGAGAAGGAAAGGACGAGACTCTGTGGCTCTCGACTCGCCGACTCGGAGGCAGAGCAGAGAAGGAAAGGAAAAGACTCTGATGCTCTCGTCCCGCCGAGTCGGAGGCAAAGCAGAGAAGGAAAGGAAGAGACTCTGTTGCTCACGTCTCGCCGAGTCGGAGGCAGAGCAGAGAAGGAAAGGAAGAGACTCTGTGGTTCTTGTCTCGCCGAGTCGGAGGCAGAGCAGAGGAGGAAAGGACGAGACTCTGTGGCTCTCGACTCGTCGAGTCGGAGGCAGAGCAGAGAAGGAAAGGAAGAGACTCTGTTGCTCTCATCTCGCCGAGTCGGAGGCAGAGCAGAGAAGGAAAGGAAGAGACTCTGTTGCTCTCGTCTCGCCGAGTCGGAGGCAGATCAGAGAAGGAAAGGAAGAGACTCTGTTGCTCTCGTCTCGCTGAGTCGGAGGCAGAGCAGAGAAGGAAAAGACGAGACTCTGTTGCTCTCGTCTCGCCGAGTCGGAGGCAGAGCAGAGAAGGAAAGGAAGAGACTCTGTTGCTCTCGTCTCGCCGAGTCTTAGGCAGAGCAGAGAAGGAAAGGAAGAGACTCTGTTGCTCTCGTCTCGCCGAGTCGGAGGCAGATCAGAGAAGGAAAGGAAGAGACTCTGTTGCTCTCGTCTCGCTGAGTGGGAGGCAGAGCAGAGAAGGAAAGGACGACACTCTGTTGCTCTCGTCTCGCATAGTCGGAGGCAGAGCAGAGAAGGAAAGGAAGAGACTCTGTTGCTCTCGTCTCGCCGAGTCGGAGGCAGAGCAGAGAAGGAAAGGACGAGACTCTGTTGCTCTCGTATCGCCGAGTCGGAGGCAGAGCAGAGAAGGAAAGGAAGAGACTCTGTTGCTCTCGTCTCGCCGAGTCGGAGGCAGAGCAGAGAACTAAAGGAAGAGACTCTGTTGCTGTCGTCTATTCCGAGTCGGAGGCAGAGCAGAGAAGTAATCGAAGAGACTCTGTTGCTCTCATCTCGCCGAGTCGGAGGCAGAGCGGAGAAGGAAAGGACGAGACTCTGTTGCTCTCGTATCGCCGAGTCGGAGGCAGAGCAGAGAAGGAAAGGAAGAGACTCTGTTGCTCTCGTCTCGCCGAGTCGGAGGCAGAGCAGAGAACTAAAGGAAGAGACTCTGTTGCTCTCGTCTTGCCGAGTCGGAGGCAGATCAGAAAAGGAAAGGAAGAGACTCTGTTGCTCTCGTCTCGCTGAGTGGGAGGCAGAGCAGAGAAGGAAAGAACGAGACTCTGTTGCTCTCGACTCGTCGAGTCGGAGGCTGAGCAGAGAAGGAAAGGAAGAGACTCTGTTGCTCTCATCTCGCCGAGTCGGAGGCAGAGCAGAGAAGGAAAGGAAGAGACTCTGTTGCTCTCGTCTCGCCGAGTCGGAGGCAGATCAGAGAAGGAAAGGAAGAGACTCTGTTGCTCTCGTCTCGCTGAGTCGGAGGCAGAGCAGAGAAGGAAAGGAAGAGACTCTGTTGCTCTCGTCTCGCCGAGTCGGAGGCAGAGCAGAGAAGGAAAGGAAGAGACTCTGTTGCTCTCGTCTCGCCGAGTCTTAGGCAGAGCAGAGAAGGAAAGGAAGAGACTCTGTTGCTCTCGTCTCGCCGAGTCGGAGGCAGATCAGAGAAGGAAAGGAAGAGACTCTGTTGCTCTCGTCTCGCTGAGTGGGAGGCAGAGCAGAGAAGGAAAGGACGACACTCTGTTGCTCTCGTCTCGCCGAGTCGGAGGCAGAGCAGAGAAGGAAAGGAAGAGACTCTGTTGCTTTCGTCTCGCCGAGTCGGAGGCAGAGCAGAGAAGGAAAGGAAGAGACTCTGTTGCTCTCGTCTCGCCAAATCGGAGGCAGAGCAGAGAAGGAAGGGAAGAGACTCTGTTGCTGTCGTCTATTCCGAGTCGGAGGCAGAGCAGAGAAGGAAAGGAAGAGACTCTGTTGCTCTCGTCTCGCCGAGTCGGAGGAAGAGCAGAGAAGGAAAGGAAGAGACTCTGTTGCTCTCGTCTCGCCGAGTCGGAGGCAGAGCAGAGAAGGAAAGGAAGAGACTCTGTTGCTCTCGTCTCGCCGAGTCGGAGGCAGATCAGAAAAGGAAAGGAAGAGACTCTGTTGCTCTCGTCTCGCTGAGTGATAGGCAGAGCAGAGAAGGAAAGGACGACACTCTGTTGCTCTCGTC
Source organism: Euphorbia lathyris (assembly GCF_963576675.1). NCBI lineage: Eukaryota > Viridiplantae > Streptophyta > Magnoliopsida > Malpighiales > Euphorbiaceae > Euphorbia > Euphorbia lathyris. The sequence continues at coordinate 3,633 of NW_027069464.1, read as the reverse complement.
TCGCCGAGTCGGAGGCAGATCAGAGAAGGAAAGGAAGAGACTCTGTTGCTCTCGTCTCGCTGAGTCGGAGGCAGAGCAGAGAAGGAAAAGACGAGACTCTGTTGCTCTCGTCTCGCCGAGTCGGAGGCAGAGCAGAGAAGGAAAGGAAGAGACTCTGTTGCTCTCGTCTCGCCGAGTCTTAGGCAGAGCAGAGAAGGAAAGGAAGAGACTCTGTTGCTCTCGTCTCGCCGAGTCGGAGGCAGATCAGAGAAGGAAAGGAAGAGACTCTGTTGCTCTCGTCTCGCTGAGTGGGAGGCAGAGCAGAGAAGGAAAGGACGACACTCTGTTGCTCTCGTCTCGCATAGTCGGAGGCAGAGCAGAGAAGGAAAGGAAGAGACTCTGTTGCTCTCGTCTCGCCGAGTCGGAGGCAGAGCAGAGAAGGAAAGGACGAGACTCTGTTGCTCTCGTATCGCCGAGTCGGAGGCAGAGCAGAGAAGGAAAGAAAGAGACTCTGTTGCTCTCGTCTCGCCGAGTCGGAGGCAGAGCAGAGAACTAAAGGAAGAGACTCTGTTGCTGTCGTCTATTCCGAGTCGGAGGCAGAGCAGAGAAGTAATCGAAGAGACTCTGTTGCTCTCATCTCGCCGAGTCGGAGGCAGAGCGGAGAAGGAAAGGACGAGACTCTGTTGCTCTCGTATCGCCGAGTCGGAGGCAGAGCAGAGAAGGAAAGGAAGAGACTCTGTTGCTCTCGTCTCGCCGAGTCGGAGGCAGAGCAGAGAACTAAAGGAAGAGACTCTGTTCCTCTCGTCTTGCCGAGTCGGAGGCAGATCAGAAAAGGAAAGGAAGAGACTCTGTTGCTCTCGTCTCGCTGAGTGGGAGGCAGAGCAGAGAAGGAAAGAACGAGACTCTGTTGCTCTCGACTCGTCGAGTCGGAGGCTGAGCAGAGAAGGAAAGGAAGAGACTCTGTTGCTCTCATCTCGCCGAGTCGGAGGCAGAGCAGAGAAGGAAAGGAAGAGACTCTGTTTGCTCTCGTCTCGCCGAGTCGGAGGCAGATCAGAGAAGGAAAGGAAGAGACTCTGTTGCTCTCGTCTCGCTGAGTCGGAGGCAGAGCAGAGAAGGAAAGGAAGAGACTCTGTTGCTCTCGTCTCGCCGAGTCGGAGGCAGAGCAGAGAAGGAAAGGAAGAGACTCTGTTGCTCTCGTCTCGCCGAGTCTTAGGCAGAGCAGAGAAGGAAAGGAAGAGACTCTGTTGCTCTCGTCTCGCCGAGTCGGAGGCAGATCAGAGAAGGAAAGGAAGAGACTCTGTTGCTCTCGTCTCGCTGAGTGGGAGGCAGAGCAGAGAAGGAAAGGACGACACTCTGTTGCTCTCGTCTCGCCGAGTCGGAGGCAGAGAAGAGAAGGAAAGGAAGAGACTCTGTTGCTTTCGTCTCGCCGAGTCGGAGGCAGAGCAGAGAAGGAAAGGAAGAGACTCTGTTGCTCTCGTCTCGCCGAGTCTTAGGCAGAGCAGAGAAGGAAAGGAAGAGACTCTGTTGCTCTCGTCTCGCCGAGTCGGAGGAAGAGCAGAGAAGGAAAGGAAGAGACTCTGTTGCTCTCGTCTCGCCGAGTCGGAGGCAGAGCAGAGAAGGAAAGGAAGAGACTCTGTTGCTCTCGTCTCGCTGAGTGATAGGCAGAGCAGAGAAGGAAAGGACGACACTCTGTTGCTCTCGTCTCGCCGAGTCGGAGGCAGAGCAGAGAAGGAAAGGAAGAGACTCTGTTGCTCTCGTCTCGCCGAGTCGGAGGCAGAGCAGAGAAGGAAAGGAAGAGACTCTGTTGCTCTCGTCTCGCCGAGTCGGAGGCAGATCAGAAAAGGAAAGGAAGTGACTCTGTTGCTCTCGTCTCGCCGAGTCGGAGGCAGAGCAGAGAAGGAAAGGAAGAGACTCTGTTGCTCTCGTCTCGCTGAGTGGGAGGCAGAGCAGAGAAGGAAAGGACGACACTCTGTTGCATTCGTCTCGCCGAGTCGGAGGCAGAGCAGAGAAGGAAAGGACGAGACTCTGTTGCTCTCGTCTCGCCGAGTCGGAGGCAGAGCAGAGAAGGAAAGGAAGAGACTCTGTTGCTCTCGTCTCGCCGAGTCGGAGGAAGAGCAGAGAAGGAAAGGAAGAGACTCTGTTGCTCTCGTCTCGCCGAGTCGGAGGCAGAGCAGAGAAGGAAAGGAAGAGACTCTGTTGCTCTCGTCTCGCCGAGTCGGAGGCAGAGCAGAGAAGGAAAGGAAGAGACTCTGTTGCTCTCGTCTCGCCGAGTCGGAGGCAGATCAGAAAAGGAAAGGAAGAGACTCTGTTGCTCTCGTCTCGCTGAGTGATAGGCAGAGCAGAGAAGGAAAGGACGACACTCTGTTGCTCTCGTCTCGCCGAGTCGGAGGCAGAGCAGAGAAGGAAAGGAAGAGACTCTGTTGCTCTCGTCTCGCCGAGTCGGAGGCAGAGCAGAGAAGGAAAGGAAGAGACTCTGTTGCTCTCGTCTCGCCGAGTCGGAGGCAGATCAGAAAAGGAAAGGAAGTGACTCTGTTGCTCTCGTCTCGCCGAGTCGGAGGCAGAGCAGAGAAGGAAAGGAAGAGACTCTGTTGCTCTCGTCTCGCTGAGTGGGAGGCAGAGCAGAGAAGGAAAGGACGACACTCTGTTGCTCTCGTCTCGCCGAGTCGGAGGCAGAGCAGAGAAGGAAAGGACGAGACTCTGTTGCTCTCGTCTCGCCGAGTCGGAGGCAGAGCAGAGAAGGAAAGGAAGAGACTCTGTTGCTCTCGTCTCGCCGAGTCGGAGGCAGAGCAGAGAAGGAAGGGAAGAGACTCAGTTGCTGTCGTCTATTCCGAGTCGGAGGCAGAGCAGAGAAGGAATCGAAGAGACTCTGTTGCTCTCATCTCGCCGAGTCGGAGGCAGAGCAGAGAAGGAAAGGAAGAGACTCTGTTGCTCTCGTCTCGCCGAGTCGGAGGCAGAGCAGAGAAGGAAAGGACGAGACTCTGTGGCTCTCGACTCGCCGACTCATAGGCAGAGCAGAGAAGGAAAGGAAAAGACTCTGATGCTCTCGTCCCGCCGAGTCGGAGGCAAAGCAGAGAAGGAAAGGAAGAGACTCTGTGGTTCTTGTCTCGCCGAGTCGGAGGCAGAGCAGAGGAGGAAAGGACGAGACTCTGTGGCTCTCGACTCGTCGAGTCGGAGGCAGAGCAGAGAGATAAAGGAAGAGACTCTGTTGCTCTCATCTCGCCGAGTCGGAGGCAGAGCACAGAAGGAAAGGAAGAGACTCTGTGGCTCTCGTCTCGCCGAGTCGGAGGCAGAGCAGAGAAGGAAAGGACGAGACTCTGTGGCTCTCGACTCGCCGACTCGGAGGCCGAGCAGAGAAGGAAAGGAAAAGACTCTGATGCTCTCGTCCCGCCGAGTCGGAGGCAAAGCAGAGAAGGAAAGGAAGAGACTCTGTGGCTCTCGTCTCGCCGAGTCGGAGGCAGAGCACAGAAGGAAAGGAAGAGACTCTGTGGCTCTCGTCTCGCCGAGTCGGAGGCAGATCAGAAAAGGAAAGGAAGAGACTCTGTTGCTCTCGTCTCGCTGAGTGATAGGCAGAGCAGAGAAGGAAAGGACGACACTCTGTTGCTCTCGTCTCGCCGAGTCGGAGGCAGAGCACAGAAGGAAAGGAAGAGACTCTGT
>NW_027069463.1:0-75147 GCF_963576675.1 Euphorbia lathyris | reverse complement strand
CGTCGGGTATTTGCTCTTCCCCATACGCCCATTCTCAACTTATGGCAACTTCCTCCATTCATTTTTTTTCGGCAGGACCGTCTGTAGGCGTCTCCACAACGTTGTTGACATTAATCTCGTACTCTGGTACAGTGAGCTGCAAACAATCATTGAAAAGTTAGAATCTTTAACATTTTCCTTATACCGTTAGAGAAGTTGTTTTTAAAACAAGAATGTTTATTTTCGCTATTTTTAAAACTGATAAATACTACTCTCCTCTGTTACTTTAAAAAAAAATGTTTTTACACATTATGCAAGGTTTAAAACCCCCGCCCCCTTTTTTTTCCTTGTAAAAATGGTTGTAAAAACAGTTAAACTTTAATAAATTGTCAATATTTTACTACCAATTTTTTTTTTCAGAAAAACAATACATAGATAAAAAAAGACAAATTACCTGGAAAAACGACAAGTCAAGCCTTGGCATCTCGGTGTCGGGTATTGGCTCTTCCTCATACGCCCATTCTCCACTAATGGCAACTTCATCCAATAATTTTTTTTCGGCAGGACCGTCTGTAGGTGTCTCTACAACGTTGTCGACATTAATCTCGTACTCTGGCACATTGAGCTGAAAACAAACATTGAAAAGTTAGAACCTTTAACATTTTGCCTACATCATTAAAACAAGATGTTTTTTTTTTTTTTTTTTTGCTATTTTAAAACTGATAAATACTATTCTGTTACTTTAAAAAAAAACATTTTCGTTTTTACACATTGGACAAGGGTTAGACCCCTTTCCCTTTTTTTTTCTTTTAAAAATGGTTGTACAAAACAGTTAAAACATGTATATATCTATACAGGGTGCGCTAAAAGTCCGGGACGGCTGGATAACTTTTGAACCGTTGGAGGTAGAAATATGAAACTAAAATTGGGACGTTTTCTGGGTATCACAACCCCATTTTCAACCAATAAAATAAATTAAAACAATAAAATGAGTCGTCGCTATAATTGCATTGCTAAGACTGACGAATATAAACAAAACACCTGGTCTCCAATGACAAAGTCAAAGAATATGAAGGCAAAGATGATTAGACACCAGCTCCCTCTGATAGGAAAAACTGGTGATAAACAGCACTAAGACCGTCGACATCAGCGCGGGTAATTACAAACTTTTCCCCGCAGCCTGAGGATTTGCATCATCCTCAAGCAAAAGGCGCGGGTAAAGACGCTTTTCAGAGGCCAAAATTTTGGCCTTTTCAAAGTTAAAATGGTGACTAAGCGATTCTTGGTGGTATTGCAATGCTGTTTTATCACCTTTATTAGACCGATGCCCCACTAAGCCTTTTTTTAAGGACCTGCTTTGTTTGTCCCACATATCCCATGTCACAATCCCGGCAGGGAATATAATAAACAACATTGGCCTCATCTGTAATATTCCTTTTCGACTTCAACTGCGACATTAAAAAGCTGAGATTATTATATTGAGTATGGACTACAAAAAAGCCGTAGTGTCTCAAAGTCGCAGCCAAATTTTCCGACAAAAATGGAATATAAGGCAAAGATATTAATTTGTCGAAGTCTATTATATTTTTCTTTCTATCATTTTCATTTCCATTATCCCTTCTCCTTCGAATAACTTTCGCAAATTCTCTGTCAATAAAGGAGGGGGGGGTAGCAATTTTCCAGCAGTAGACGTTTTCCCATTTTGACGGTTTCAGAAAGAAAACATTCATCACTAAGACCAACAATCCGATGAGCTAAATTTGCGACGACATTTTTTTTTAATGATGTTAGGCTGCACCGATAAAAAATTTAGGTACCGCCCAGATGACGTTTGTTTTTGGAACCACTTACATCTGACAACGTTATCAGTACGCATTACAGTCATGTCCAAGAAATTAATGCCGCCATCAACTTCCTCTTCAAGGGTAAAATTGTATAGATGGATCCCTTGAGTTAAAAAATTGCAAAATAGACCTTACTTCATTTTGGTGCACAATCAAAAAAATATCATCAACATACCGCTTATAGCAAAAAATTAAAAACGGTATATAATTGTGAGCCTCAATTTCGAAGTCTTCCATAACAATGTTGGCTAACACCGCAGAAACACTGCCCCCATTGCAAGACCTTTAATTTGTTGATAAAAACAGTCTTCAAATTGAAAAACTGTGGAACTTATGCACATACTTAACGCATATAAGAATTGATCCTTTGGTATGGAGCAATGTTGGCTAACTTCATCCCAACGTTTTTCCACACATTGGACCGCCAAATCACACGATATATTAGTGTACATAGACACAACATCTAAGGAGATAAGCTTGTAATCCTCAGGAATTGACATGTTGTTAATACATTTGAAAAAATCAAATGAATTGGGAACGTGGAAATCTGAGCAGCCCACAATTTTAGTCAATACACTAGATAAAAATTTAGATAAAGCATAAAAAGGCGACCCAATTGAGCTGACAATGGGGCGCAAAGGAAAATTCTGCTTATGCAATTTAATTAGACCGTAAATCCTTGACACAACAGTACCTGATACTTTCATGTTTTCATAGAGGGGTTTGGAAATGAAACCAGCATTGATCCAAGTTTTTACCAAAAAAATTGTTTTTCGCCGAGTGTGCCGGAACTAGGGAGTTGTTGATTTTTTTATAAGTCGTACTATCACCCAACAAACATTTCATTTTGTCAGAATAATGAACACTATTCAACACAACAGTTTTGTTTGTTTTGTCCCCTGTTACAATTTTAATTTGGGGATTATCCCTGATGAACCAATAAGTATCGATAATATCCTGTTTCAAAGCACGCATATAAAAACACTCTTTAAAACGCTTGTTAGACACTACATCTACATTTTCATGCCCGGATACACGATGCACCAAACCGTTGTAATTTTTAATTGCATTACATACTTTACTCCTAATAGTATGAATCAACGGAGGGTAAAACCTTAGTTTGTTTTCGATGTTGATAATTATTTTGTCCACAGGGACTGCCCTGAAAACAGATTTTTCGGTAGACATCTTGAAATACGGAATGCAAAATTTAGGCCCCAAACAAAGAACCCTGTTCGCAAAGTCAGGCAGCTGAGTGTCAGAAATATTTTGAATCCAGCTATCTTTCTTTTCCAAGAAGGGCTGGAAAGTGTTAAAATAAACTGCTAAGGCCTGCTGTTTTAATGCACGAAATTTGTTGGCTAAAATACAATTGACTTTAGCTCGAAGCGCCTCATTTCTGAGGGTAAGTCCCTTGATAAAATCCACAATAATAAAGTCAGGAAGTTCAGTTTTTAACGTAGCACACAAGTCCCTTATACGCTGTGATAAAATATTAATTTAAAACATGCACATCGTCCACACATAATTGCAAAATTCTGTATTTAAAACTGTCAATGATCCTGTCCGCCTTAAGCTTATTAGCACAAAGAGATTGAGTAACGTGCCCATACCTAAATTGAACAAACTTAGGAACTAGATGAAATTTTCGGCAGGCCAACAAAAAAATGCGTTTACAATTGGCTTAAAACCAACTTTTTGCTGCATTTGTTCAAGTTTTTCAAAGCATGGACCGTTTTACGGCCATGCAATCTGAACACAAAGTCATAAAACATATTCAATAAAGACAGAAATAATGAATTAAAAAAACAAAAAACTGCTGGAAAATTGCTACCCCCCCCCCTCCTTTATTGACAGAGAATTTGCGAAAGTTATTCGAAGGAGAAGGGATAATGGAAATGAAAATGATAGAAAGAAAAATATAATAGACTTCGACAAATTAATTTATTTGCCTTATATTCCATTTTTGTCGGAAAATTTGGCTGCGACTTTGAGACACTACGGCTTTTTTGTAGTCCATACTCAATATAATAATCTCAGCTTTTTAATGTCGCAGTTGAAGTCAAAAAGGAATATTACAGATGAGGCCAATGTTGTTTATTATATTCCCTGCCGGGATTGTGACATGGGATATGTGGGACAAACAAAGCAGGTCCTTAAAAAAAGGCTTAGTGGGCATCGGTCTAATAAAGGTGATAAAACAGCATTGCAATACCACCAAGAATCGCTTAGTCACCATTTTAACTTTGAAAAGGCCAAAATTTTGGCCTCTGAAAAGCGTCTTTACCCGCGCCTTTTGCTTGAGATGATGCAAATCCTCAGGCTGCGGGGAAAAGTTTGTAATTACCGCGCTGATGTCGACGGCCTTAGTGCTGTTTATCACCAGTTTTTCCTATCAGAGGGAGCTGGTGTCTAATCATCTTTGCCTTCATATTCCTTGATTTTGTCATTGGAGACCAGGTGTTTTGTTTATATTCGTCAGTCTTAGCCATGCAATTATAGCGGCGACTCATTTTATTGTTTTAATTTATTTATTGGTTGAAAATGGGGTTGTGATACCCAGAAACGTCCCAATTTTAGTATTTGATCTCTGCCTTAATCCCAAATTAAGTTGTTTTATGTATAATGTATCGGGCTGATTAAGTTGTTTTAAATTGATATTTAGCTGCGTTTTGTGTGCATTGTTTTTTTTTTTATCAAATGTTTCGTCGTTCCTAGTGTTGGCGAGCCTCTGACGTGTGAATTATGCAATTGGTATTGTTCCATTTTTCCTGTTTCTCTGAGTTTTAACACACGACGTTGCCAGTTTTTCGTTTCTGGCGTACATTTTACTGTTTTTTTTTAATCATTATTTCTGTCTTTATTAAATATGTTTTATGACTTTGTGTTCAGATTGCATGGCCGTAAAACGGTCCATGCTTTGAAAAACTTGAACAAATGCAGCAAAAAGTTGGTTTTAGCCAATTGTAAACGCATTTTTTTGTTGGCCTGCCGAAAATTTCATCTAGTTCCTAAGTTTGTTCAATTTAGGTATGGGCACGTTACTCAATCTCTTTGTGCTAATAAGCTTAAGGCGGACAGGATCATTGACAGTTTTAAATACAGAATTTTGCAATTATGTGTGGACGATGTGCATGTTTTAATTAATATTTTATCACAGCGTATAAGGGACTTGTGTGCTACGTTAAAAACTGAACTTCCTGACTTTATTATTGTGGATTTTATCAAGGGACTTACCCTCAGAAATGAGGCGCTTCGAGCTAAAGTCAATTGTATTTTAGCCAACAAATTTCGTGCATTAAAACAGCAGGCCTTAGCAGTTTATTTTAACACTTTCCAGCCCTTCTTGGAAAAGAAAGATAGCTGGATTCAAAATATTTCTGACACTCAGCTGCCTGACTTTGCGAACAGGGTTCTTTGTTTGGGGCCTAAATTTTGCATTCCGTATTTCAAGATGTCTACCGAAAAATCTGTTTTCAGGGCAGTCCCTGTGGACAAAATAATTATCAACATCGAAAACAAACTAAGGTTTTACCCTCCGTTGATTCATACTATTAGGAGTAAAGTATGTAATGCAATTAAAAATTACAACGGTTTGGTGCATCGTGTATCCGGGCATGAAAATGTAGATGTAGTGTCTAACAAGCGTTTTAAAGAGTGTTTTTATATGCGTGCTTTGAAACAGGATATTATCGATACTTATTGGTTCATCAGGGATAATCCCCAAATTAAAATTGTAACAGGGGACAAAACAAACAAAACTGTTGTGTTGAATAGTGTTCATTATTCTGACAAAATGAAATGTTTGTTGGGTGATAGTACGACTTATAAAAAAATCAACAACTCCCTAGTTCCGGCACACTCGGCGAAAAACAATTTTTTGGTAAAAACTTGGATCAATGCTGGTTTCATTTCCAAACCCCTCTATGAAAACATGAAAGTATCAGGTACTGTTGTGTCAAGGATTTACGGTCTAATTAAATTGCATAAGCAGAATTTTCCTTTGCGCCCCATTGTCAGCTCAATTGGGTCGCCTTTTTATGCTTTATCTAAATTTTTATCTAGTGTATTGACTAAAATTGTGGGCTGCTCAGATTTCCACGTTCCCAATTCATTTGATTTTTTCAAATGTATTAACAACATGTCAATTCCTGAGGATTACAAGCTTATCTCCTTAGATGTTGTGTCTATGTACACTAATATATCGTGTGATTTGGCGGTCCAATGTGTGGAAAAACGTTGGGATGAAGTTAGCCAACATTGCTCCATACCAAAGGATCAATTCTTATATGCGTTAAGTATGTGCATAAGTTCCACAGTTTTTCAATTTGAAGACTGTTTTTATCAACAAATTAAAGGTCTTGCAATGGGGGGCAGTGTTTCTGCGGTGTTAGCCAACATTGTTATGGAAGACTTCGAAATTGAGGCTCACAATTATATACCGTTTTTAATTTTTTGCTATAAGCGGTATGTTGATGATATTTTTTTGATTGTGCACCAAAATGAAGTAAGGTCTATTTTGCAATTTTTTAACTCAAGGGATCCATCTATACAATTTACCCTTGAAGAGGAAGTTGATGGCGGCATTAATTTCTTGGACATGACTGTAATGCGTACTGATAACGTTGTCAGATGTAAGTGGTTCCAAAAACAAACGTCATCTGGGCGGTACCTAAATTTTTTATCGGTGCAGCCTAACATCATTAAAAAAAATGTCGTCGCAAATTTAGCTCATCGGATTGTTGGTCTTAGTGATGAATGTTTTCTTTCTGAAACCGTCAAAATGGGAAAACGTCTACTGCTGGAAAATTGCTACCCCCCCCCTCCTTTATTGACAGAGAATTTGCGAAAGTTATTCGAAGGAGAAGGGATAATGGAAATGAAAATGATAGAAAGAAAAATATAATAGACTTCGACAAATTAATATCTTTGCCTTATATTCCATTTTTGTCGGAAAATTTGGCTGCGACTTTGAGACACTACGGCTTTTTTGTAGTCCATACTCAATATAATAATCTCAGCTTTTTAATGTCGCAGTTGAAGTCGAAAAGGAATATTACAGATGAGGCCAATGTTGTTTATTATATTCCCTGCCGGGATTGTGACATGGGATATGTGGGACAAACAAAGCAGGTCCTTAAAAAAAGGCTTAGTGGGCATCGGTCTAATAAAGGTGATAAAACAGCATTGCAATACCACCAAGAATCGCTTAGTCACCATTTTAACTTTGAAAAGGCCAAAATTTTGGCCTCTGAAAAGCGTCTTTACCCGCGCCTTTTGCTTGAGATGATGCAAATCCTCAGGCTGCGGGGAAAAGTTTGTAATTACCGCGCTGATGTCGACGGTCTTAGTGCTGTTTATCACCAGTTTTTCCTATCAGAGGGAGCTGGTGTCTAATCATCTTTGCCTTCATATTCTTTGACTTTGTCATTGGAGACCAGGTGTTTTGTTTATATTCGTCAGTCTTAGCAATGCAATTATAGCGACGACTCATTTTATTGTTTTAATTTATTTTATTGGTTGAAAATGGGGTTGTGATACCCAGAAACGTCCCAATTTTAGTTTCATATTTCTACTCCAACGGTTCAAAAGTTATCCAGCCGTCCCGGGACTTTTAGCGCACCCTGTATAGATATATACATGTTTAACTGTTTGTACAACCATTTTTAAAAGAAAAAAAAAGGGAAAGGGGTCTAACCCTTGTCCAATGTGTAAAAACGAAAATGTTTTTTTTTAAAGTAACAGAATAGTATTTATCAGTTTTAAAATAGCAAAAAAAAAAAAAAAAAACATCTTGTTTTAATGATGTAGGCAAAATGTTAAAGGTTCTAACTTTTCAATGTTTGTTTTCAGCTCAATGTGCCAGAGTACGAGATTAATGTCGACAACGTTGTAGAGACACCTACAGACGGTCCTGCCGAAAAAAAATTATTGGATGAAGTTGCCATTAGTGGAGAATGGGCGTATGAGGAAGAGCCAATACCCGACACCGAGATGCCAAGGCTTGACTTGTCGTTTTTCCAGGTAATTTGTCTTTTTTTATCTATGTATTGTTTTTCTGAAAAAAAAATTGGTAGTAAAATATTGACAATTTATTAAAGTTTAACTGTTTTTACAACCATTTTTACAAGGAAAAAAAAGGGGGCGGGGGTTTTAAACCTTGCATAATGTGTAAAAACATTTTTTTTTAAAGTAACAGAGGAGAGTAGTATTTATCAGTTTTAAAATAGCGAAAATAAACATTCTTGTTTTAAAACAACTTCTCTAACGGTATAAGGAAAATGTTAAAGATTCTAACTTTTCAATGATTGTTTGCAGCTCACTGTACCAGAGTACGAGATTAATGTCAACAACGTTGTGGAGACGCCTACAGACGGTCCTGCCGAAAAAAAATGAATGGAGGAAGTTGCCATAAGTTGAGAATGGGCGTATGGGGAAGAGCAAATACCCGACGAAGAGATGGCAAGGCTGGACTTGTCGTTTTTACAGGTAAATTGTCTTTTTCATGTTTACTTTTTCGATAAAAAAATGATAGTAAAATATTAAAAATCATAAAAAAAGAGATGTCTGTAAAATCATAACACGGGAGTAGTTTCCCTTAGTTTTCCCCGTGCTCGACATGCACGGGGAAAACTCTGAACTTCAACGAAGATTTTATTTTAGTGGATTTCTCAGGTTTACTCTATCCGTGTTTAGAACCCCTGTAGGTAACGGCAGACCTAGTAAAAATAGAAACCTAACGCTATCTTTTGCCGATTTCTGCAAAACTAAGGGTTCAATTGTTAATATTATTAACGAGGACAATCTATGCTTAGCGAGAGCTCTTGTCGTTGCTATTGCGTTTGTCCACAAAATGAAAGTGAGCAAAATCGTTGAGATTATGATAACATCTGTCGCTCAGGCCCCAGACACACAAAACAACGACAAGATGCTCTCGAATTATGTGAGCACGCAGGGGTGAATTTAGAAAACGGTGGTGGCGTAGATGAAATTCGTCAGTTTCAAGAATACTTGGACGGTTACGTCATCACAGTTTTTAATGAAAGAAGGGGGCGTAGCGCAATGTTCGAAGGACCGGTTCCTCTCAATGCACAACATAGTCGTTTCCTTGACCTTTTTTATGAAAACAATCATTTTGTGACAATTACTTCGTTGACAGGTGCTTTTAATTCTGACCGTTTTGGTCGATCCTGTAAAATCGGATACACCAATATTGAGGATCATCGTTGTGGCACGACATGTCCTGCGTGCGTGCAGACACCTCGATGAGACAATACAGTGCCTATAGTAGTCTGTCGCATATGTAACAGAAACTTTTTCGGTATAGTCTGTTTTAACAAACATACAGGAACATACTTTCGAAAAAAACTTTATGTGAAGCCTTGCAGAAATGTCGTAATTGTCACAAAGTGTATTGTCTTCTTAGAAGGAAAACACCGCACCAGTGCGGCGAAATTTTTTGTGCCAATTGTGCCAGCTTTGAAAAGAGGGATCATTTGTGTCACGTTCAACCTATAAAAGATGTACAAAAAGCGCCTTCAAAGAAAGGAGTTTTGTACGTTTTTTTTATTATTGATTTGGAATGCACGCAGAGCACACCTACGGAAAAACTGAATGAATTATTACACGAGCCCAAAGTATGTGATGCCCGTCAATATTGCAATAAATGTATTGACAAAGGTGACCATAATCCTTGGGAAACCTGCGGTGAGCACGAAAATGTGTTTGGAGGCCAAAACTGTGTCGAAATGTTCGTTGATTATTTGCAAGATGGTGTTAAAACTTTTTCCAGCACTACCATTTTAGCCCATTATGCAAAGGGTTATGATACGCATTTCAATTTAAAAGAAATTGGTAAAAAGAGGGGGTGGGTTCCTGAAATAATTAATAACGGTTCCAAAATTTTATATTTGAAGTATGGTAGCTTACATCCTATTGATTCTCTCAATTTTCTGATGGCTCCATTGGTACAGCTGCCAATGATGATGTGCATTGAGGGGCAATTGGCAAAGGTGTATTATCCGCATTTATTTAACCGGCCCGAAAATCAAAATAATGTTGGACCCATGCCCCCCCTGGATACTTACACCCCGGATGATATGTCTCCAGCCGCGAGGAGTGAGCTTATTGAATGGTATAACGAAAAAGTTCAAAATAACTATGTTTTCGACTTCCAGCGTGAAATATTATATTATTGCAAGCTGGGCGTTGAAATATTAGCTATGACCTGCTTGAAATTTAGAATTATTTTCATCAAAGAAACGACGATTGACCCCTTCAAAGAATGCATCACGATCGCTGCAGCATGCATGCGAACATTTCTAAAATTGTTTTGTAAACCAAACACAATTGCTATCTAGTCCCTAGAAACGGTTATCGATTAATCGACAACCAAAGCAGAGTCGCTCTTTTATGGCTAGATTGGATGAATGAATCCCGCAATATGGACGTAAGGCATGCTGGCAACGGTCGCGAGACAGTCCCCGAAGGTCTCAATTTTAAATCTGACGGGTATGTCGCCGATGAAAGATTAATTCTCGAGTTCAATGGCTGCTGGTTTCATGGTTGCATCCATTGCTTTAAAGAGGGGAGGGACGAACCAATAAAAAATGCACCTGACGAGACCATGGAGTTACGTTACCAAAAAACAAAAAGTAGAGAGGCGAAAATTTTATGTTTAAAAGATGACAACATGGTTAGTCTGTACAAGTTGGAAAGCATCTGGGAATGTGAATTAACTTTGCTTCGGAGTTCGAACCCCAATGTTTTTCGATTTTTTGACACGGCTAATGAGTGGTACCATGTCCCACCTCTGAATCCCAAGGACGCATTTTATGGCGGAAGAACAAACGCAGTAAAGTTGTTTTACGAGGCTGATTTAGAGGGGGGTGAGTCTATAAATGCGGATGATCTGTGTTCCCTGTACCCATTTATTTGTACGAGGGGCAGTATACCCCTATCGCACCCCACAGAAGTCCTTTACGGGGACAGATGTGACGGTCTAGATGTTAGAAACTATACAGGTCTCATCAAGTGCACGGTTCTCCCTCCCGAAAGATTATATCATCCGGTTAATCCGGTAAATCTGACGGTATGTTTAGGATGCAACCACGTTTTTTCATTTAGATTTCATGTGTACAAAACGGTTGAACACCCGAACATACCGTCAGTTTTAAATCGTACGAGTACCTAATGGTTTTTTTATATTCAATCGACGCTATTATTTGTATCATGTATATTTATTTACCTTTTATTTTGTTTATTTTTATAGGTTTATCCGGGGCGGGTTAAACATCCGTTTCTTTTGCACTGGAGGTTTATCTGGTATCAAGAGGGATTCCAGCTTACGGATTAGACGGAGATAACATTCGAACGGGTTTAAATAAAAACCTAGGTTTCTCTAAGGAGGACCGAGAAGGAAATATCCGGAGGGTGGCCGAAGTAGCTGGAATGTTTGCTGTCAGCGGTGTCGTCACACTCTGCAGTTTCGTATCCCCCTTCTCTGCAGACCGACAATTGGCAAGGGATATTCATGCCGAGAATGATCTACCCTTCTTCGAGGTCTTCGTTGATACCCCACTTAACATTTGCGAAAAGAGGGATGTCAAGGGCTTGTATAAGAAAGCACGCCATGGCACTATCAAAGGTACGAAATTCTGATGATCAGTTCCTTGGGAATGTTCGAAGACTTTTCCGATGGCTTATTTTACAGGGTGTACCTACTTTTCTTGGGTCACTCTAGATTTTTGTATCAAAGCCCTTTAAATAAGTGTGTTCGTCAAAGTAGGTATAAGTGTTGTCAGATTGTTGGGAGAAGACTGTATAGGAAAAGGCTGTAGTGTTTTCACATAGTTCAATGTGATACGCACAGCTTTTTTCCTTCAATCTGGCAACTCCCAAGTAGCATTTATCAAGGAAAAAGTTGCAAATTTCTTGCAACTTTCTTGTCAGAATATTGCCATTTTTTAATAACACTTGGCCATATTCCAACAATATTCATGCAAGATTATTGATAAGAAATGTATCCTTCCTTTTTGGCTCATCCTTCGAAAAATATCGAAGTCCGGGACGATATTCTCGCAAGAGAACTGGCGGCTTCAAATGTGACATATAGGCAAATATCACTACTGATAAAAATTGCAAGAATTGGCAATTTTCTGACGACTTTCAAATCGATCGAATATTGACAAGAATATGGCTACTTTCTTATCATGTCTTGCAACTTTATCGCTGAAAATATAACAAGTTGCAATAAACATAGTGTATTATTATATTTGTTATTTTTGACTCGGTAATAAGTTCTCGAGGACAAAATGTTTTAACTAATTTCAATGAACAAATAAACAACTCAGTGATTTCTTGTTTAAATTTTGATTCAACTTTTTCACAGGTTTTACTGGCGTGGACCAGGAATATCAAAAACCTGAGTGTCCAAATTTAGTTATCAAAACGGAGGATTGTAGTGTTGAAGAAACTTGTATGAAAGTTGTTGATTTACTGGAAAAACATGTAAGTATCATCTATGCTATAGCTCTTTCTTCGTCATAATTTATATTCCTGTTAATTGGAAAGTGGGTATATTTTTTAAAAAGATATGAGCGAGTAATGAATCTAAGATATAGGTACCTACCTACTTATAAAAATAATTTCACACCGAGTTTTTTTCGACTTTTTGTTGGGTAGGTATAGTCACCAGACGTTTCGACCTGCATAGGCGCCATCATCAGTGGTATTCATATATTGAGACTGTAACATATTTTATATTATGGTACTAATAAATATAGATACAGTATGAGACTTTCGACATACTTAGAAATTATTACCTACTCTAATCGTTGAAAATGCTGCAGAAAATTCGGCGTAGCATTATTGCGTAATTATAAGACACACACAGTTGCGTCCTCAACTTTGCCTCAATTCAAGAAGCTCCATTTTAAATACGTAAGGGTGGGGGAGAGAGTTTGAGGAGGGGTTTGGGGAAGAAATAAAACGGTTATGAATTTTGCTTGGTTTTTTTTGAGCGATTGGATAAAAAAGTGGAGTTTTGTGTGCAATATGAGTGCGATATGCAGTTTATTGATGGAATAATATAAATTGATGACAATTTATCAGAGGTTTTGAGAAAAAATTAGGTAGGTTCCTAAGCTACGTTGTGTCGTTGAGGCGGTATTCAGAGACGCATTTTAAGGTTAAGGAGCTTGTCAAGGGTTGGGGAGCCATATGAGATAGATTGCTTCCTCTTACTTGAGAAGCTCCTCAATATCTTCTCGACCTTAAAACACGTCTCTGAATACCGCCATAGTCTCAAAAGTTCCAAACGACCTCAAATCTACCCCTCAGCATCTCAGCTATTTCAAAAGCACAAGTCAAATTTTCAAGGATTTAATGCCGTCAACCCGCATATGTACGACATTTAATGATCTGCCAAGAAACAATTGAGACGTAAATACCTATGTGAGATCGCTTGAAATTCCAGAAAAACTCCCGCTATCTTTTAAACATGCCAATGGTAACTCGCTTGCTTGCCCTCCTGTCTTAATCCTTTTTTCAAGTCAGACGTATACCTACTTACGTATGTGGCTGATTAGATACACTGATTTGTTTCCAGAGGAGGGAAGTATTAACTTTGAATATTTTTCACAGAAAGACTCTTAATTGTTAAAGCAATGAAAAAAATCACTTTTATCTCTGCTTGAAATTTTGCATAGTAATGGCTCAGCTTTCTGAACTGTTGTAAACTTTGTTTTTTCTATATAAAAAGTTTTTTAGTTTAGAGAAAGCATGTACAAGGTGGGTATGGTTGTACATTTCTTGTTCTGCTATTATTAGAAATGTTTATTCATAAATTTTTTCAGGACATCATTCCTATGAGAAAAGATTCCTGTGGCAACATTCCGGAATTGTTTGTCTCCAAAAATGGAATCTCTATAGCCAAAACAGAAGCAATGGAGTTACCACGCCTGGATATTTCTGTTGTTGATCTGCAGTGGGTACAAGTTTTGGCGGAGGGTTGGGCAACACCTTTAAAAGGCTTCATTACAAAGGATCAATTCCTTCAGTTTTGTTTCATTTTGAATGATAGAAGGGATTTACTTTCCCCAGTTTTACCAATGCCACATTTACACTATAAGTAGTTATACTTCATTGCATCCAAGTTGCTCGCAACATGATACAAATCAAATTGGTTGTGATAAAAAATAATAGCTGATTCCCAATTTGAAAATTGGGTCGAATGGTAGACATACTGAATAATGCGCATCCACAAACATCTATCCAAAAATATTATTTTCACTTTCAAACTCAATTTTCGCACATTACATCATAACGTATGAATATTGTTAGAAACATCTTGGAATGCTCACACATTTGTGCATAAGTGGAATGTGTCCACAGTGCTGTTTACATATAAAATAAAATTCAAATTTGGTGAGATCAAAAATTGGTCCTTATCGCTATATCGCCTCTATTTTGAAACACGAGGGATTCATAAACATTTACAATTAGATCAGAAAACTCTTTAACTCAGAATACTTCTAGATTAGGGCGACTACTTAATGCATACAGTGAAAACAGGATGTAACAAACTTTATTACAAGACATTTTCCGCAATACATCATATGTTGAATCAATTTGTTTGTAACGAATTGAACTTTGGACCGGTGAATTTTTTTGTGTCTGGTTTTGACGATAGTTCTATTTTTAAATGTTTTATTTAAAGTTTTAATAACAAGGCTTATACATAAAATGATTTTCCACAATACATAGCTTTCTGTTTATACTTTTTTCTGCATATTTTTAGATCTTTTAAAAATTCTTATGTCTTAATATTCCAGATGATCAGGCTTTTTATGATGAAAAGATTAAATTTTAATGTGTTGAACATTGTCTTAATTTGTTCAGACTCTCCATTTCAACAGTTTGGCAGACGATGTAAATCTATCGGTAGCAATAGTTTTACCTGTTTCAAACGAAGATAAGGATAGGCTTTTTGGGTGTGGTGATTTTACACTATGGCACAACGAGAAGCCCTATGCCATTATGCGTTCACCTTCCTTATACCCTCATCCTAAAGAAGAATGGGTTGCCCGCCAGTTTGGTACCACTTATAAGGATCATCCATGTATAAAAGTGAGCAATTTAATATTTTTCGGCAACAGTATTTTGTATTTTTTTCACTGTTCTGTAAAAACCTTGGTATAAAGTTGAATGATAGTTTTTCTGTTTGTAATTCGATTTAAAGCTCAGTCACTTTGAAGAAAGATTTGCATCTGATTGTTGAGTGAGTGTATGGGCCAAATTTAAAGTCACTCCTTGAAACTTCCTTGACTTGAGATTTCCTTCAGTCCTCCTCAGGAATAGGGATTTCAATGTAGTCAAAGAGAACTCAAGGACATCTCAAGTCAAGGAAGTTTCAAGGAGTGTCTGAAAATTTGGACCTAAGACTAGTTGAAGCAGGAAGGTTTCAGAGTATTCTACACGAAGCAAATTTCTTCAATCAGAGGAGAAGATATAGTTGACCTCCCCTCGTAGAAGTCCAACAATAACAGTTTTAAAACTATTTGAGTATGAGATACAGTGGAATGATGGATTAGACCAATACCGTCTCACTCCCAACGAGTTGCGTGCCCAATTCAAAACGATGGAAGCAGACACTGTTTTTGCTTTTCAGCTTAAGAATCCGATCCACAATGGACACGCTCTTCTTATGCAGGAAAATTTTTTTGTTACAAAACAAAGGTTTATCTTGGTTCAAAGAAATGAAAAGGCAATTTTTTATGGTCATCTTTCATTTACTATGTCGATAACCCAAAACAGTTCATTTTTAAGAAGTGATAAAATGATGCATAAAAAGTATTGGACAATTTATTACTAGTTGTTTTTTTACTAACAGTAAATAAAGAAAAATATTTTTTAAACATATACAGGGTGTTTAAAAATGATGTGCATTAAGTTTAAGAGCGTATTATAGAGGTAAAAACAAGACATTGATTCCCTATTAACATACGTCCGGAAATACCTCCTTTTGCTTTAGAGCTTGCCGTAGTGGCAGAAAAGTAACAGCTTTTATTTAAATGCGGCAAAAGTTACAAACGAATGGTCACACGATTGAGGTTAGCTACTCAATTTTTTTATTTGGAGATAATTCATTTGCCTAAAAAAATTATTAAGAAATTACAAGGGTGTTTTTCAGGGGGCACCGTATTTTCAAATGCAAGAATGTTGTTGCCGTTTAAGATTTAGAGAACTGAACAACAATATCAAAATGTAGAACTTGGGTCTTCCCCATTTTTTCGTAGGATGCTTAGTTTTCCAGATAATCAGGGAGAGGAGGAAAAATCTGATGCTATAATAAAAGCTTACATGGAAGTCATACAAATTACAGTTTGACTGAATGACTACTCCATTGGAGAACGAAATATTAAACACTATGCCCACAAAATATTGTTCAGACCCTCATGCAAACCAGAGACATGTTCCATCCCTTTTCGGCCTCATCAGTGCAATGCAGCTGTTGTTTGAAACATTGAACGTTATGAGAAAGCATATTGAAGCAATTCCAAAATCACTCAACGAGATCCCAGCTAATCATTGGTTTGCTCATGCACTCTAGTGTGAAAATAGGACAACTGAACTTCTGTTGTTAAAATACAAGCAAAAGATAGGTCGATCAGCGTAAAAGCATCATGTAAAATGTTTTTTTTTTTTTATTTTACCAACAGAACTTAAAAAAGTAAAGAGAGTATTAGATAGCTTGTCTGAAACACTCTGGTTGCTCTTTTAAATTGTAAATGAATCGCATTCAGCAGCAAGTTCTCAGTTTTGAGAAAACAGATTTGAAGTTTAATTGCTCTGTAAGACTTTATTGTGTAACATATTTTAAATATACTAAGTAATATTATTTTGAAGCTGTCCTGCTAAAAATTTTCCTCACCAATTTTCCATGCCGCAAGGAAATCACTTGGAAATCAGGGTTGCCACTGTTGGTGTGATTTTCGAAAAAATTTGATTTAAAGTTGTAAATTTGACTTCGGCTTACATTTCTATGACGTAAAAGCTTTTATAATCTTATATTCAAACATTGTTTATTAATCAAATGTAGTCTTTGAGAAGCATGTTAATTTTCTAAATAAAAAAAAAGCGAAATGGCAACGCTTATTCTCATGTAGCATGAAAAATTGGCAAGGAACATTTTTAGCTTGATGATTCTGAACTACAAACTTTTTAAATATTACATTGATGCTAGTTGTATTCAAAATTACCAATTGTTTAATTTTTTTTAGGACGTGGGTTGGTTCTTTGTTGCCCAATGAGGATGGGATACTTTAAATAGTTAACAGAAAATTACAACACGAATTGAGAATGATTGCAAACGTGATTTCACTCCAACAGTAGTGACGTCATGCATGTTAGAATAGGTAATTTTAAAGGTTGCACATTGCATGTGTTAAGTCCAGCAACGCAGCATGCATACATGCCTCGTCAGCATACAGTTGCGTTGTAGAAAAATGTTTTTATACGCCTTACTTTTCTTCTCTAACGTTTTGTTTATTTTTCAGTCGTGCATAGGTACTCAGAAATGTATGGTCTCTCGCTTTCCGTATGTAACAATTAAATAAACACGCACTTGTGTTACTAAAAAACTTAGTTTTGTTTACCGAATATGACCTAAAAATTTCAACAGGTTATGCGCCCAGATTATGCTTGTTTAAAAAACACGATTTTTTGCGCAATCGAAAACTCGAGATGTTCGTCCGCGAATCCGCGAAACGGTTATTCGTCACTATCAGTCCAGGGAGTTGACCGATACAAAGGATACGGAGACAATAGGAGCTGTCAATCATTCTTAGTACAAAGGATGCCGCCTTTTGATTTTTTTGCAAAGACGAAACAGTTTGTTTACATTTATATTTTGGAGTTTTCTGACCCCGGCTCAAGTGGCTTTTTTATGCTCCGGTTACCCACTAAGGGATATCGGGTGACAGCCTTTGAGGTTCACCTGTGTCTATTGTTATTCGTAGAGCACCGCTCGGACACAGGTCCTATTGTTTATTTGGGGTTACCCTAGGTCAGGAACGCGCCTGGGTTCTTATGCAACGATGAGTGGTTTTCTTTTCTTTGTATTTTCATGTTTCCTGACCCAAACTCAGCTCAAGTCAAAACAGTATATTTATTGAATAAGAATACGTCTAGTTTGTAAGCTAATATCCTCTTATCTCCGGTGACCTCTTAAGTGGTGTCAAGTGGTAGCGGCAAAGGTTGCGGATTACCTGTGTCTATTGTCGTTTACGGGGAAGTGCTCGGACGCAGGTCCTATTGTTGGTTTGGGTTATACTAAAGGGTAGGCATGCAGTGTGATTCTTATGCAATTTGGAATAGTGCATCCACCCATCGTTCAAACAATACACGATCGTTTAGGGATAAAGGTAGGTTTTAGAGT
This sequence comes from Euphorbia lathyris, assembly GCF_963576675.1. NCBI lineage: Eukaryota > Viridiplantae > Streptophyta > Magnoliopsida > Malpighiales > Euphorbiaceae > Euphorbia > Euphorbia lathyris. The sequence goes on along the minus strand of NW_027069463.1, from coordinate 56,886 downwards.
TTTGTTTATTCAAAAACTGACGGTTACGAAATGTTTTTTTTTTGCCGCCATAAATAACCGTCAAAAAACTGCAGTCGTGATACAGAGTTGTCATATTTTCAAAAATGCAGTGATTTAGCATTACCGTTCGTCGTTCTTACGACAAATTCATTCTGCAGAATAAAAAGAGTGTTATATTGTATGAAAAGAAAAAAGTAAATCAGACAATAAATGTGTAAAGCCATGAGGGGATTTGGTTTTACTGGAACTGTTGGTATACTTAACCTTAAGAGAGGGCCACATTCCAATGACGTCACCTCCGGAATATCGAACCTGATGTCTGTAGTTTTTTACCGAGTATAAAAAAAAGAGGGGAGGGAGGATAGAGAACTCTACGGTTTTCAGTCCGAGGGATATAAATACAACGTTTTTTTTTTTTAAAAAAAATCCGATAGAAACAGAGTTGTTCAAAATGTCACCGCACGCGCCACTAAGTTTTGACGATTTCGGAGCCTCCATTTTGTTCAAGAGTGTTATCGCAAAGCGGGGGAAAGATGTAAAGCTTCACGTGTTGATTAACGAATAATCAGTGCGTGTATTAAGTGTTGTGGGCATTGTGCCAGAGTTTCAATTCATGTGTTTCAATTGGCGATACAAAAGTATAGAAAAGCTATCGACAAGAGACAGCTTTGCCTTGGAAATTCATGGATGTGAATTTTTTTCGAACCCTAGTCGCGAGTCATGGATTGCCGATTCAACGATAGCATACTATCATCCCCCGACATTATTTTTCACCATTCTATATCAACAACCTTCTCTCTTCTTTGAGATTGAAAATCTTGAGACAGTTCTAAATAATCCATCTTTAAAGCGAATTTATAAAAATCACTTGATAACACGCGCAAACCGATGGATAGACCCTGTGCAAGTTGATCGTCCATGGATTCCATATAACCCTGAACTAGACATTCAGTTTACTTCACATAGACGACATATGCAACACTTTGACAGTCTACCTAGTGATGATGAATGAATAATATTCGTAAAAAAATATGGTAAGTAATTAACATCTTATTGATATTTTAAAAAAAAAAGAAACAAAAAAAGCATCAGTTTAAAGATGCTTCTTTTATCATAAGAGGGGTAAGATGCGCAGAAGATGCTGCGCAAGTTTTGATCAGGTGAGGGAGTATGGGGGTGAGGCTGTATGAGGAGGATGAAAGGTAATGGAAGAGGGGGTGCGAGAGCTCCTTTTTTTTTTCTTTTTTTTTAGCTTCATTTGAAAAGTCATCAAAGTTTAGATTTTATTTTTTGTTAAATTTACTTTAGAATCTTTTTTTTTTTTTTTTTAAATAATATTTATTATTTAGTATAATTTTTAACGGATGGATATTTTATTTTAAAAATGAAAGTAAATAAAAAAACATTACTTTTTTCCATTTTTTTTACTTGAATTAGATTTTTTGCAGTTTCAAAAAGTTTCAAACTCGTTAGTAATCTGTTTCGTATCTTTTTTTTCTGATTGTTTTATGTGGAAGACCATGAAGATCGAGCTAATAGATTTAACAGATCTGATAGACCTTGACGATTTACCGTTTGCCCTCCTAAACCCCGCCCTTATAGCCACTCCACCCCAAGATAATAGTTTTTCCGCATCGCAAATAACTAAATTTTTTTCACATCCAACCAATAGTATGGAAATTTCTCAGACTTTGTTTTCGGGGGAGATTGTAGCAACAAGGTCACAAATTTTAATGCCAAAACCACTAAATATCGAAAGCGACAACAACGAAACAACAATAATGTCCCCAGAATCGCCTTACTTTCAATGTGGGCAGAGTCCCCATGTCTTATACGTATAATAATTTTTATTCCCCAGTAAGTGATTACTCCTCCAATGACCATTCCCAAAAAGAGCTAATCACATGTAAGGATGTCGGGTGTCAGACGGACCCCCTCCCTACGTGTTCAACGTGTTTACCAGCTGCATCCAGTTCCACCAATATTGAGACTCCTCCGAAAAACATTGAGCCTTTAAAACCCTTAAACGTAGACCTTAAATCAAAAACTGTTGAGGCACCAGAAAAAAAAGAATTGAAAATTTAGAAATTGTTTTGTGTGGCGGTGAAACTCACGTCACAGAAAGAGTTGGTAAAGGCTGTGTCGACAAAGAGAACGGATATTGTGAAGATAACCTCACATGTCCGTACTTTGAAAGTCACATAGAATCATACCATTTCTTCCGATGTGACGGGGTTCTCCATCGGGATTTATGTAGGAGTGACCTTCCATGTAATCGACGAGACGGCTTGTGGGCAGTTCCATGTGTGCCTGAATGTACGTTAGCATGCTACCAGAAAGTGAAAGACTGGCCCACGAACCCAGGTCAGCTTATGCTCGAGCAAGGTTATTTCGAGTATAAGTTGATCCAGGATGCTGATTTGTTAGAAAGTATGGACCTAGGGCAAAACGTTAAAGGTTCTAACTTTTCAATGTTTGTTTTCAGCTCAATGTGCCAGAGTACGAGATTAATGTCGACAACGTTGTAGAGACACCTACAGACGGTCCTGCCGAAAAAAAATTAATGGATGAAGTTGCCATAAGTAGAGAATGGGCGTATGGGGAAGAGCAAATACCCGACGCCGAGATGGCAAGGCTTGACTTGTCGTTTTTACAGGTAATTTGTCTTTTTTTTTCTATGTATTATTTTTTTGAAAAAAAAAAAATTGGTAGTAAAATATTGAAAATTTATTAAAGTTTAACTGTTTATACAACCATTTTTACAAGGAAAAAAAAGGGGGCGGGGGTTCTAAACCTTGCATAATGTGTAAAAACATTTTCTTTTAAAGTAACAGAGGATAGTAGTATTTATCAGTTTTAAAATAGCGAAAATAAAAAATCTTGTTTTTAAAACAATTTCTCTAACGGTATAAGGAAAATGTTAATGATTCTATCATTTCAATGTTTGTTTGCAGCTCACTGTACCAGAGTACGAGATTAATGTCGACAACGTTGTGGAGACGCCTACAGACGGTCCTGCCGAAAAAAAATTAATGGAGGAAGTTGCCATAAGTTGAGAATGGGCGTATGGGGAAGCGCAAATACCCGACGAAGAGATGGCAAGGCTGGACTTGTCGTTTTTACAGGTAAATTGTCTTTTTCATGTTTACTTTTTCGATAAAAAAAATGATAGTAAAATATTAAAAATCATAAAAAAGAGATGTCTGTAAAATCATAACACGGGAGTAGTTTCCCTGAGTTTTCCATGTGTTTTTCCCCGTGCTCGACATGCACGGGCGCCCTAATATTTTAAGATTTTTGTTTTAGAATTATTTAGCCTCAACTTGTAATATTTTTAAACTGATGAAAAAAAAAAATTAAATTCCATGTCATAATTAAATTAGTCCCATAAGCAGCAATGTGTTCGATTGGGTCATGATTTTATTTTGCCCAACGATGTGCGCCTGTATAGAATTTTTAATGTAAACTTCCCAGGAAGAGCCAGCCCTCTTAAATTCCCAGGATGATTCATGTACTTATCACAGAAAATTTGGAATAAGTTAATGCACAAAATACCGATGCTCCATAAGTAACATCATGTTGAAGTTTTTTACCGTCAATGCAACAGAAGGGCACAGGAGTACTGGAATGGACCCTCCAAAGCAAAGCAGTTGTATGGTGGATTGTAGGTGTAATCTGTTGGTAGTGGCCAGGGACCAACAATTTTTGGCTTTGCGCTGGATCCTAAGTGTACTGCAAGTTTTGTCTCGCCCAATAAGAAAGGAGAATTCACAACTTAAACATGACTCGCTGAGACTTAACGCGCAGCGCAAAGTCAAACATTTTTGGACCCAGAGAGGGTCGGTATTTGGGTATTTACATGGATAGAGCACAATGTTTTCATGATGGCGCTCCCATGTCACTTAAGGGGAAGATCACTCTATAGGGTGATTATTACCCTATTGATATTCAGAAGAACACTAAGTTTAGATTGTCTTAGGGTAGTTTATGGCTCCTTTCCAGTCAGTACTGAGTTTTGGTTTAGCCATTTTTGATACTGCTGTAAATTCAATTATCATTCCCTTGTAAGGCTACAGAAAAGGCCCATAAAAACAATCCGCCGTTAAAGGCCATGTTCATGTTTTTGTCCCATGGGTATGACACTTGCTCAAAGGGTGGCGCTACAGTTCAAGTACCATTTTTAGGTCTGGATTTATCCAGGAGGAATGTGTGTTACAAGTTTGTTGTTTTACTGAACAGAGCCGGGCTTAAATAGTTTAGTCAAACTAGCAAGCTTACTTGTTATCGTATTGTTTAGCATCAATGAATTTAATTTAAAGTAAATTAAAATTCTTTGTTGTTTTGATCTCAAGTGAGCTGTGCTTTAATTAGATTGTATCCAGCGAGAAATGAGGGCCAAATTTTGACAGCGGGCGTGCCCTGGCGGCTCTGGGAATATTGCATTGACGACTAAATGGATGACGCCGTGGTAGCCTGGGTGTCCCAGGGTGAAAATTGACTGACACTGCTGTTACGCTTTATTTGTTTGGTTTAAGAAAAGTACTTAAATGAATAAATTGCTGTGTCCCGCCGAAGTTCTGCTTTAGTAGTACAGGAATACCTACCTATACTTTCAGGGAAATAAAATTATATTCTAAATAAAATCCCTCCTATTATGAATGGCATTTAAAAAGAGTATGTAGAATAAAATGTACAATTCTAATCAGTACAATACACCAAGTAATCAAATAGAACTTATCAACCCGTAAGTAAAGGCTACTTTCCAAAGGGCCGTAACTTATGTAAGATGGGGGCAAGGTAAGAGTTGAACACACGCAATTTTATGGGCCTGTTTCCAATGAAACGTACGTGACTGTCATATACATTTACATGACTACCTTCAACCGCAACTCCCGTAAGAAGTTGAACAATTCTCAACTTCTTACCTCGTCCGCTACAACTCGGGCCTTGTCTCCACCTTGCATGAGTCACAGCTCATAGGAAACTGCCCTGAAGGTCCTGAATATTTACACTATTAGGTAGTCTAAATAAAATTAATCAAAAAGGATTACACTACAGTCTAAAAGATTTGTAGTTTTTCCAGCGCAGCAATAAGTCTATTATAAACTGGTTCATTAGATATATTTTGCGCTGGCTTTAGCGGCTATCAATATATGATTGAGATGTCCAACGTCAACAATCCCAAACGGAGGTCAGGTGAATTAGAAAAGAAATAGAAACAAATTAATTAGCGCTTAGTTAAAATCGAAACGGACTAATAATCTTAATTTTGAAAATTAACTGGTAGGTACCACTGTAGAGAATTAATTGGGGATAAAATTCCATCACTAATTTACCTACATGTTAGTATTATTACACCCAATTCTATCAATTTGTTATGAACAAACAAAATGGTAACTAAGTAGGTAAGTAAGTAACTAAATAAATAAATAAAATAAATAGATAGATAGATAGATAAATGGATAGATAAATGAATAAATAAATGGATAAATAGCTAAGTAAATCTTAATTAATAAATAAACAAATATGCAAATAAAACGGATACCTAATTAAATAAATACCTAATAGGTAAGTAAATAAATAAATGGATAAGTGAGTAATTAATAAATAAACAAATATGCACATAAACAGATAATTAAGTAAATAATAAGTAGGTGGATAAATAAATAAACAAATAAACATGTAATTCCTAGGTTAAAATCCATAACCATGCAAAAATGCACTCCCGAAAATTCGAAAATAATAGTTTGCCGCGTTTTTAACCTTAAAAAATCAGAAAGAATAATCGAAAGAAGCTCCCTGGCCACTTCCATTATTTCTCTTTCACTTTGAGCAAAACGGCCGTTATAGTGACGTCGCGGTCATTCCGCTACCGCGCCTGAACTAGTCAAAGAACCAAATAAAATACGATTCTTTCACATCCACCCTCAATGTGAAAGATCATTGACGAATAAAATACGCTATTCAGCTGTTGTTTGTGTCCTTGGCCGGCGCATAACATACAGTTTTTTTCCTGTTGTCGCCACCACCTTTCGTTCCGCTTCCTCTCAGGGATCTTACCGCGTGGTCACCGTTTGTTCGCATCCTTTCAGATATCGCGACGACCACTTTTCATGCCGCTAGCTGGCGCCTAACCAGATCAGTGATCACAATAATCTCTTCCAATATTTGTTTGTCCTAGTGGCGGCTCGTGCATTACGTCTCGTGGTTTCCGGAACCGTCTGAACAGTGTTGCTAGATTTCAAGGCTTTCTCCATATAAAAGTGTGGAGAAAGCCGTGTAATATGGCAACACAGCGTCTGAATATTATGAAAAAAATCCATTTTGTGTTTGTTTTTAACAAGCAGTAGCTTCAGCAAATTTTAAAGCAAGATTCGTAAAAATACAGCGACAAAAAAACAAGAAAATCGCGTCATCAAACACGTAGAGTCGCTGAAATGTGAGTGGCAACATCCTCTATTTTGAACCGGCTGAGAAGCGTGGTGGAGAGAGCGGCGAAAAGCCCAGTCAGCGTTGCCATATCGCACGAAAAAAATCACCATATTTTAAATCGTAAACACTGGGTGTGCTATTCCATCAGCGGTTGGCAGAATTCCCCATAAGAGTGCATGGACTTCCTGTGACGTCATTGCCAGAATAACACGCCTCAGGTTTACGATCTTTGTCGCTGCCGATGAATATTCTCGTTCTGAACTTGGTCGCTTGGACGAGAATTAATTTTAATTGAACATGGCTGAAAAATGTAAACTCAGGGACGTACCTAGCCCGGATATGGGGGTGGGGCATCCCATGAGTCCCAAATTTAAAAAAAAAAAAAACCATAAAAAAGGAGAAATATATCTTTTTTTGTTAACATTTTTGGCTTTTCGGAGGAGTCCGGACCCCCAGACCCCCTCCCCCCCCCCGGATATGTCCCTGGGTAAACTGTGTCTCAAAAATGTTACATTTTGCATACATGTGTTTATCGGGCTAGACTTAGGCGATGCGATATATCAATCCTATATAACGCACGTGAGATATCGAATTTCGATAGTTTACATAAGTTTAAATGCAATCGATAGATCGACGGGCACAAGCGTATATGGGACGGAACTGCGTATGATCGGTTTAAAACGAGAGTGACCTTGAAATAATGGTGATGAGAGGGCCTCTTGACCTATGAGCTTTGAGTCTACAAGACGGATACGGAAGCTGTACTGACTCACTCTCAATCGCTTCAATAAAAACTATTGTCTGGTTATATCATAAGCGTCGGTAGACGCAGACGGCCAGTCAAAAAACGAGAAAAGTAAAAAAGTAAACAAAATGTCAGCATTACTACGATATGATAACTCTGCGTTCAATATGACAACACTGCGTTCACCCGACACTTATAATTACAGAAATTATTTCATTCCTCCGAATCCCGTACCCAAGTAGTCTGTCGGCCCGCCATAGCGAAAAAAGTACTGAATGAAAATCGTTGATCTTCGACTCAAAAGACGCGGTTTAAAATGCGTGAAAAACCTTTTCTAGTTTGGAGAAAAATTGAATTTTTATTTAAAGAGAAAATTGGAAAAATTAAACTTCCGTAGCCGACATCGAAGGGCCCGATTTCAATTTTTACATTGCCGCGAAGGCCCCGAATGACTGAGATTGAAGGTAAGATCGATTGCGCTTCCACTACCAACCTAACGAGAGTTAGTCAACGAGTTCACGTTGAGTCTTTCACTTTGTGTAATTGCGAATGCAAATAGATAGTGCTCCGAATTTCCCTGAATGTAAATTGATAAGTTTTAAATATGTCTGTTCGATAATTGTGAATTCATTTCATGCTAATAACTTTTCTATTATCTATTGTGCTTAATGTGTGTGAAAAGTTTATTGTATGAGGTAGTTGAGAACGGCAACGGCCGTAGTTTACCTCCAAATCTTCAATTTTAATTTCGTAAACAAATCATTTGTCTTGATAATTATTTTTATTCTAATTGATTTTAATTGCACGACTCCTGCTATACTAAATACTAGCACTAATTACAGCTGTTTCACTTTATTATCCAATAATACTGGATCATGCTTCAGTTAAAACAAAGTTCTGTTTGTGACATCTCATGGATCAAGATCTACATGTTGCTACTGACCATTCTGTTAATCTTGTCATAATTAGGGAATATTTTCAAAATGAGCTATTCGATTTGTTTCATTTCAGTTTATAAATGGGATGAGTTCTAATAACTGTTTACTCTGCCAGTTAAACGGGGGCCAAAGTTTACTAAAGTATTGGTGCAGTTTTGTCATCGTTTTACCTACCAATTTCTATTCATTTCAAATTCATATCAAAATGAGTGCTCCCAATCTCCTTCTAAAAATACTGATGGTAAAATAATTTCCCTCATCATAAATTGATCACTGCTGTAAGTAAGCTTTTCATTTGTTCATGAGCTGTTGGATGAATCATCATTTTGATTTATCACGTTCCGCTCTGACTCATTAAAACTTATTCGCTTTGCAGCTTTACTCCGATTCGCAAAAGTGCACTATTTCCCATAAATCGGAACTTTTTTCTAAGTGGAACTATTTCCCATTGTCTAATTTTATTTCCCGTCCACAGTGTATTTATACATCGTGAGTATCTTCACATCTGAATTTCTATTTTTTTATATTATAAATTTAATAAGTGATATAGGTACCTAGGTAAGATGAGTTGCGGAGCTTTGTAATCCAAGCATTAGTAAGCAATACGGGTCAGACCAATATAGACTTACAGACCGGTACAACGATTAGTTGAGGTCTACCAATATAACCATGCAAAACCCTATTTATGTGTATGGGAGTAGATATAAAATACTGGAGCATATGGAGGATAGGACTTGCTACAGTACTGTACCTTTGTTTTTTTCGTCTGCTTTTTGGATATATCTATTTTACGTAAGACGAAGAATTGCTATAGAGGCTACAGTGTGTCAAGTCAACGTTTCGTTTCGTTTGAAATATGAATACTTTCTCCTTCCTTCAGCTCACCCCTCACCATCTTGTATTTTAGCAACGCGAGTGCAGAGTTTTTTTTCTAGACGTTTTGTAATGCACACCACATTTTTTTTTCAGTGTATGAATTTAACATAAAGACATCGTTCCGATTGAATTAAAGCGAACGATTGATTTCGTTTTCTTCTTGCATTTTGTCTTTTGGTCCACGTCGCGAAGAGTATATGACATCATCATTGCAAACCACCAACGATTCGCAACGTTGGTCATCCACCTTGCTTTCAACATTTAGAAACGTTTGTTCACATTGCTTTACTGTACTTACCCTTCTCCCACATTCATCTTGTACTCACTTCTTCCGTTTTGATATTCACCTAATCTACAATACCGATTCTTCTTACCTTTCAGTTTTGTGCTAGCTTTTTTTTCGACTTAGCAAAAGTCCATAGTGTCCTCCATCGTCTTCTCTTGCTCTCTGTATGCTCTCACATTTACCGCTTGTTTTTTTTTTATTTTCATAGCCCTGTTAAAAATTCTTATTGGTCTCATCACTTGAGTTTCTTTTTTTTAAATACACTAATCTTTTTGGAACATTTTTGACTACCTCTATGAACTCTCCACTTACACATACTTTGTTTCATCACCTAGCTCACACTATACCCTCCTAACCATAGAAAAAAACGATCTTCATCGTGTTAGCATTAAGTAGGTTAGTTGAAAGACACCAAAACGTTTGGATTCGTTTTACAATAGTGCTTAAAGTAAATATAGTGCTCTCATCTTACTCACATTATTTATTTGTAGTTTCAAAATATAATAATCTTTATCGAAAATTTTTTGACTACCTCTGAGACCTTTCCACTTACACATACTATGTTTCATCACTTTGCTCACAGTGTACCATCCTAACCTTAGAAAAAAACTATCTTCTTCATGTTTCCATTAAGTAGATTAGCTGAAAAAACCCAAAAAAACTAATACACGAATAAACAGACTTACAAGATATTTCGCGAATTTCAGTAAAAAGTTATCGAAACCTATAAACTAGCTGACGAGGAAAAAATTCTATCGCAAAACGGTAAAACTGAGGTGCACAAAGTCCAGCGTTGGAAGCACTCCGCAAGAGTCTACGAGGGATCAACGAATGAAACTATGAACTGCAGCTATATCGAGTTGGTTTAAATAGCAAAAAAGGGGGACACAAGAGAATGTGAGAGCGTTTCTTTTGCTAACAAACTGAAAAAAATGAGAAATAGAACACATACTAAGAGTTTGTTTTGCGAACGTTCAAAAATCGAAGCGAAAATTTGATGTAAATTTCATAACGAGAGAAGTGTAGTGGTTTTTTTTAAAAAAAAAACCATCCTAACACACTTAAGTCCCTCAAAAGTTATGCAATTGAATTATTTGAACAAATGTTCAGTTCATCACAACGAATCACTCTCAATTTCGTAATACCACCGCCTTGCACCGTTTTGCATATGTCCTCGACAAAACCAAGTTGCATTGCTCACGTCTCCCCTCCACCTATCTTTTTATTATTTCGCGAACCAGTCTCCAAGCCACTACACTTCCCGACCAGCACGCTAGGAACGAACTACTCCCACTTCGTTATACAAGCTGATTCATTCTGTCAACGAGCCCCCTCCCCCCTCACTACTCCACCCACGCAGTGTCCACCATGCATGATTTTTCAACTTCACTGCCCTCCCACCGCCCCTATCACTTGTTTCATGAACTCAATTGCATGTTCAGTGGTACATTGTTTCTCTCTCTCTTCCTTAGCCACCTCAAAAAGCCGTCAGCTGATTATAATATCTGATTTCATTTTCATTACCATGTTCTTCGTCATTTCACCAAAACGTTCAGAAACGAAAAAGTAAATCATTCTCAAGCGTGATCACATCAAGAGATCAATGATACTTCATTGAGAAATAAGCGAATTTTTCATCACACCCTGACCTCTTTTCACCTTCAATTTCTGAGTACCATCCATGCTGCTTTTACAGCAGTTACGAACATTATCCATCTTATTGGCTTCCGTTTAATTTCATTTTACGATCAAATATTTCTAATCACCTCGCCGTATTCACGACATTCCTCCTTCACACTGTCCTCATTCTCTTCCTTCGGTCCTACACTCATTCTTTATCCATAGTCCCGTTGCTTCCAGCAATGCTATCTCACTCCTCCATGCTTTTTGCATGTCGTTTTGAAACGTTGCTTAAATTATCGATCATATGATCACCTTGCATTGGTAGATACTCCAGTTTTCAGGAGTGCTATGACCATATATTGTGCACGGTCAACACAGTCCGCTTTAAATTTTTCAGTCCATGCAATGCAATTTTAAGATTGAAACGCATAACTGTATCTCAGCTACTTACAAATTTCATATGATCTAGATATCAATGCATTGGATTTTAATATGGTATGTTCTATTTAATTGAGTCATAAATGGACGACGAGATGCATATAAAAATTACGTCACCATTTATCAAATCACGTCAACGAACAGGGTAAAACCCATACATTTACGTCAAATTTTTACACTACCTATTTTTTTTTTACTTTTTTTAAATTTGTATTGTTCGTTGACTTCATTAATTATCGTTGAAAGACTACCTACAGGATACGACCAATAACCTGATAAAAGTCAAATTTTATATATTTTATCGATTTTTAATCATACCTTTTATCAGGTTATTGGTCGTAGAAAAATAAGTAAGAAACCGTATCAGAATGAACGACTGAAAACAAAGTTATCGATTTTTGAAACGCTTTATGCTGTAAGTTTTACTTTATGAGACACAACGAATATCAATCCAAATTGCTAAAAAAACTGTATATCATGGGAATTGAAATTCAACGATTTTTGGAGTATTGAAGCTTGGGGGAGGGGTGACGTTCATAGTAGGTCTTGTTTTACTGTTACGCGAGGCTTTTTAGTTTCTGTGCATCGTTGCAAATACATAACATATAATCACTGGCAAAATTAATTATTCATCAAGAGTAGTAAAATGATCCATTATAGTACCTACATGCAAGTTTAGAACATAAAGGGCTCCACCCAAGAACGTTACATCTACTTTTGAGGCTTTTCGCTAAACTGATTATTCTAGGCTTGATCAGATATGTGTTGAATAAACATTAACACTCGATGGAGTGAAAATAGATCATTAAGTGACTCAACTCTGTCATTCTTACCAAATTGAAAGTATTAAACATTATAAACTCATATCAGATGCAGCATATAGATTAATCAGTTTAGTACAAAACTCTAAATTTAGATTTAACGTTTTTGGATGAAGCCTTCACATATATAGGTATTCGCATATTTTTGTGTTATAAACCTATATGATGACATTTTTTTCTAACAATAAAAATGTGTTCTCGGGCGTGTTGAAAAAAGCTAGAGTTTTTTTTTTTGTTTAATGCGGTCATTGTACGTATGGACGATATGTCAAAATTCGTGCATCCAACGTGATCATTTATGCTCAAAAATTTGACTTTGTCTTCGTATAAATAAATTTAACATATTTATGAAGCGTATACTGGGCGACTCAGAAAAAACATGTCTTAAATGGTAGCGCATGTATTCCAAAGGGTAAAATAACTTTTTTTTCTATAACCATGAGGGTGAAAATGTGAAAGTGGTAAAAGCCAGTAGCGTCTTCTGAGCCTGATTTTGGGTCGTCGCCGTACGACACTCAACAAATCTTACATGGTTTGTATTATATTAGGCTGTAAATTATGTTTAATGTCGAAAAGCTGGTAGTGCGGTAGCCTAAAATTAAGTTCTCAAGCGACGTCACTGGTAAAAGGACTGCTCCATACACTTTAGTTGAAGTGTTTTGAAGCATCGATTCATTTGTAAAATTTCATAAAAATAATGATGAGCACATAAGAAACGATTAAAATCTATTATTATACAGGAAACAACTTTTAAGATGAGTGAAAATAAAAATGAGCGGTCGCTATTTCATCACTAAGCTTGCAATTTCTAGTCACTGCTCTAGTCAGCGAGATATTCTGAGCACCCGCCGTTTCGAAGTTATATGCGCACATGAATTTCAATTAAGACACATTTTCTGTGTGTAATCACTAGACATTGGTAGCAGTGGCGTAGCCAATGGGGAGGGGTGGATAGGGGGATGTATCCCCCCCCCCCCACAGAGCCCAACATTTTGTACACAAAAAGGTTATTTTTTACAATTTTTACCTCCTCAACCCCCCCCCCCCCCCAGAGCCAAAGTATCCCCTTTTTCCAATTTTTTTTGGCATATCCCCCCCCCCCCCCCCGACCAAATATCTGGATACGCCACTGATTGCTAGTGTTGACAAATAGCGATTGGGTTTTCCGAGCTTAGAAATTCAGTTTTACGTTCGTCGCCTAAACAAGATGACAGGACGATGCTTTTTTCGTAAAGAAATGACAAGCTCACAGTTTGTGAATACTGACAAAATACTGACTACGAGGGAGGTGAATAACTCAGCTGTAGATAAAAAACATGTATGACTTTGTGAAATCATCATTATGAAAAAAAAATTAAGCAGCTAAATTAGGTGATGCTTTTTTGTATGGTTTTGGTTGAAAAAATAAAAACCTTTGTGAAAACGATGGATATTGAAAAATGATGACAAACATGGTAATAGAAAGAGTGCTAGATAGTTCTAAATTTCCTGGTAAAATTCATGACAGGTACATGGTACAACGTCCCACCAACGATGGTCTAGTAGTCGGAACCATATCACATTCACGTAGCAGCAACAATGTATCGATGACTGTGTGACGTCAGTGTGATGATGATCCAACTACTTTCAGTCGCTGTGACATAAGTGTGACGACAGACTGACTACTTTCATGATAAACCAATATCAGATAGGCTTGTGCGTTTTTTTTTCAGTGATCGTGATTACAGCCGTTAACAGAGTGTAATTGATAAAAGTGACATAAAGAACGTGGGTCACTGACCTAGTGATAGCAATTAAACCATAAAAATATGGATTCAAATCATACTAGCGGTGTGAAAGGTTCCTTCAGGATAAAAAAAACCGACACTGATGGTCACTGTGTGTCACTCTGTTCTTAAAGTCGGCTTTTTAGAAATTCGAAGGATTTGCGCGACTCCTTATCCTAGGAATATTTACTTTGATGGATGAAATATGATCAGTAGGTCAGTCTAACAATTGCACACTCTGAGTAGCGGTTATTATACGAATACCGACAAAACCAACAAAAATACCAACACGACAACCGTGCAAGACAAATATCAGACTAGGGTTGTGAACAGAGTGCAATGATAAAAGCGTTACATATATCGAGGTTCACTGACCTACTGAACGTAATTAAACCATAAAAGTGCGGATTCTTAACATACAACTACTGTGAATGGTTCCTTCAGGTTTCAAATAAACCGATACCGACGCTCAGTTTTCAAGTCAGTTTTTGAGAAATTCATAGGAATTACAGAACTCCTATCCTAGGAATCTTTACTTTGATGGATGAAATAAGTTCAGAAGATTAGTTTAACCCTTTTTGACACATAATTGATCTCGCCAATAGAAAAATTATTTTTTGCTAAATTCTTATCATTTAGACCTCAAAGAACATGTTTATGAAAAAAAACTGAAAAAAATTAATTCCTTGTACATTTTCTAGATTGTATCTAAGAAGATACACTGCGTCTTACTCGACTAGCGAACATTGTATCTAAAAAGATACACTGCGTCTTAGTCAAGTGTTGTGTTTTCAGAGGTGAATTCATTGACTGTATTAGATTACTCCATCAAAATTTTGAAATTGACTTCTTGATGAGTAGTATAGATTTATACTTAGCCCTTTTCGACACAAATTTGATCGAGCGGAAAAACATTTTTTGTTTTTGCTCAATTTGTGTCATTTAGGCCCTAAGGATTATGTTTTCATCAAAAAAAGTGAAGAAATCACTTTGATAGTACTTTTTTCAGACTGCATCTAAAAAAATACGCTGCATTTAACTAGAGATTGTTTGTTGTATCCAAAAAGATACATTTGCGTCTAACTCGAGACTATTGTTTTTGTAGCTCTTGTTCAGAGAATCAACTAAATTAGGTACTTCTGCAACTCACTAAAACTAATATTTAGACATATAAAGGATACACCAAAGCGACCACCGCACAATCCACCTCCCCTTTCCCCAAAATAATAACTCTTGCCCTACTTATATGCGAAAATCTTACTGTTACAAGTTTCATCCTGGACAAGTGATTCTTGACAATTGATGTAAGAAGGGTTGAGGGATGTGACCCCCCCCCCCCCCCCACCTACAGTCATACTAGACCT
The DNA here is from genome assembly GCF_963576675.1 of Euphorbia lathyris. Lineage (NCBI taxonomy): Eukaryota > Viridiplantae > Streptophyta > Magnoliopsida > Malpighiales > Euphorbiaceae > Euphorbia > Euphorbia lathyris. The sequence goes on along the minus strand of NW_027069463.1, from coordinate 41,597 downwards.
TTGCCTCCGTTTGAAAAAAAAATTGAAAAACTGTGTTTTTTTGAGCAAACTTCTCCAGTTACATTCGTATACCTATGTTCCAGACAAGAGCATTTATCAAATATTTCATTCAAATTTTATGAATTGAAGTAGTTTTGGCGTAATTTGATGGAGGAGCGACAAGGTAATGGCCCCTTCCCACTTCCAATGTTACAACTACAGAAATCTACTTTAAACCCTTTTTCGTAGCTTTCATATTACCCATAGCTCTGAAAAAAGACGTTAGCAAACTTCGCACACCTAGTTTTCTCAGTCGTCGACCTGAAAAGTTCCGGAAAAATTAATACAAAATATCTGCTTCAAAATCCCATTTTGAGAATATAAAATCAAAAGGAAGAAAAAGGGGCAAGAGACTAAAATGAACAGAGGAATGAAGAGAGACAAAGATGGGCAATTCATAAGATAAAAACTTTTATAAGGGGTGATGGGGGAGGAAGGTCAGAGATCCCAAAATTGTCCTAAAATGGCTTGTTCAAAAGGGAACATGAGGTTATTAAAAATATGTTTGGATCTTATAGGGCGTGCATCCCCTTTCCCCCGCGCCCTCTACACCTTCTGTGTAAATTTTCATAAAGATCTATGAGCGTAAAAGGAGAATATGAAGATCATAGAAAAAATATGAAAGTGATAGAACGAAAGCCCGTGAGAAAAACAATACATCAACATTGATTTTGAGATAAAAAAACAGAGAACAGAAGAAATCTTTCAGAACTGAGTAAGTTTATTGAAAAGAAAACCTAACTTAAAAATGCAAATCCAAAAAAAATTGATACTTGATCAATCCTAAACGAAATCACGAAGAAAATAACAACATCGAGTTCGACGCAGTGTATCTTTTTGGATACGGTCGGTAAGAAAGTAAGTGAGTCGAGTTTGACGCATTCTATCTTTTTGGATACGGTCGGTAGGAAAGTAAGTAAGTCGAGTTTGACGCAGCGTATCTTTTTAGATACAACCTATTACAATCACGCACGGTTGCAAGCCAAATAACTTTTTGAGAATACTTATGGTGAATAATTATTCATTTAGTCCTACTGATAACATTCATCGGCAAAACATGACAAATATCTGAAGTTTTATGTGAAATAACAGCAAGCAGACAATGGGGGTTCCATGCCGTTTCATTGTTGCTACGGAACTGGTTGTTATTTTACATCTCAATTGCACATTTTCCCCACCAAAGGTTAAAACAAAACATCATTTCACTCTACAGAGTAGCCACTACTAGTTTTCATGAAAAATTTCTGGAAAAAACCGATGCCGGGTATTCTTAAGCACTTTTGAATAGGTTGTATCTTTTTAGATACATGTGTGAAAAAGGGTTAAAAATTGCAAACTCTGAGTAGCGGTTATTACGAATAGGGAAACGACAACTGCACAAACCTAATATCAGCCTCACGTCACTACAACGTCCGTCTAATATTTGGAAGCGATTTATAGTAGAGATCCTCGATTTTGTGTTCAAATAACATATTATTTTGAAACTTTCTGGTTGCATCGTAGCCTACGTGATGAGAGGACTGAAAGAAGTGTCAGTTGTGACGTCAAAACAGAAGTTATTCCATGTCACCGACGTGCGTGTATTAGTGTAAGCAGAAACTCAGCGGAGCTCATCAGTCCCCTTTTTCCTCAATCGTTACTAGTTATTTTGTCATTTTGAGCAAAGAGTGCATTTTATATTGTTTCTAGCTCTACTATGAGTAGTAGGAAAATGACAATTCGGGCGATATGGCAATTCTAGCGCTTTTCGGACTTTGACCTGATGATAACGAGCCCGGCTATCGCCGGTGCTGACGTCACAGTAGCGCTAGAATTGCCATGTGTTTTAGCGCGAGGGAGTGGGGGGCGGGGCCGGGCACATTCCCACGTTGCCATATGCAGCGTTGCCATATCGCACGCATTATCTCACGATCACTCACGATTATGGCCCTCGTTGCCCGATTGTCTTGGGAAATCACGACATTTTTCAGTGAATTGAATAGGAAATCTGGTGATTTTTTTTTCATTTCGTTCATTTTTACCAGATCGTATAAAAACCGAACTATCAAAAACTCTACCCTTGCAGAACAGAGAAAGTAACAATATTTTAAAAATATTTTTTTTTTTTTAATATTTTTAACAATATTGCAAAAATATTTTACTTTTAACAATATATAAATATGTTTTTGTTAAAATATTTCCATAATATTTCCAAAATAATTGTATTGAATATTTCCTGTAAAATATTTTTGCAATATTTTCTTGAAAGTATTTTTTAGGGTGTGGAAAAAAGAATATTTTTAAAATATTTTCATCGAGCAAGAAATATTGTAAAAACATTTTTGTCATACGTGGGTGCAGAAAGCTGTTTCAAAATGTATCGAAACGAGTAAGTCAGTTTACCGTAATGGGCTTATTGGCCAATTTTCACAGACCACGTTTTCATGAGCTGAGAAAAAGAGGCTTTCCAAGGGAGCAAAATTTCAAGTTCCCCAAAAAATAATTTATACAGATTCACGGAGGGATTATTCCGATTATGACGTCCCTAGTCTAAACATCCATTGAACCTCTTGTAAAAAAATTGCAATATTACCTACTTGCTTGCTTTTTACTTACCATCAAATAATTAGATACGTACGCTACAATAGTTTTGAATAGATATTAATGTAGGTACGGTGTGATTCAGGATCAACACGAAATACTTCAGGTAAAAATAAGACTTTTGTTTCTTATAAACATATGCCCTAAAATGCTTCCTCTAGGAGGCAGTGGGGTTACTTTACGCGCTCTGTCCATTTCTAGGCTCAAACAATATGAGGTACCTTTATTTTAGGGGTTGTTCGCGCGGACGATATTACTCGGCGCTCCTTGGAGGTAACATTCAAATGTTCCCGCGCTGCGTAATGTTTACCGCTAGCCGCCCTATGACACCTATGTGCGTGATAAAACGACTCATGAAGCAAATTTTATTTCATAACCCGGTTATGAGTAATGCAACCATGTGGTTACCAAGCTAATAACCACCTGGTTACGTGAAGGAGCCAATCAAAATTGCCTGAACGCGCATGCGAGAAAAAAGAAGTAACCGGTAACCATCTCCCATAACCATCCTCCGGTGGACGGTTATGGAAATTGTAACCGGGTTACCTTTCGTACGGTACCGTACGATGTTATTCACAATAGCTCCGCCCACTTTTACGTAACCGGAGAAATAAAATTTCAAGTTTTATAACCAGGTTACGAACTATTGTAACCAGGTTACGAAACTTGAAATTTGCTTATGAACCAGACGTTGTGCTAGCTTGGATAAACCAAATCGGGTGAGATCAATCCATATTTTCTTTCTCAGCCTTAACATAGCATTTTTAGGCTCTCCCGACAAGAAGAACATCACTCTTGAGTAGGTTTTTTTATCCCTTTACATCAGGTTTCTCCTTTGCATTTTTGTTCCCCTGTTCCAGGTTATTGGATCGCATCCCCCCCCCCCCACAGTATTTTATCGCCGATGAGTTGGCACTTTTTATTTATAAGAAATGTAGAAATTAGCCATACGCTAACCTCCCCCCTCCCCAATCGAGGTCGGATCAAAGGTTAGCCATGATTTTTGATAATCAGGAACCATCTTTAAGGTAAGCTAAGTTCACGAATTATATTCTCTTGCGGTGTGGCTAATGTGTGTATAAAGTTATACCATGTTTTCCCTATTTTCGTCTATCTTTCGTTAAGCTCTCTTCCCATAAGAGGCCCTTTTTCGACTTTTGATAGGCTGGTCCTCCGAGTTTTTGAGGGCACCTAATATCCCCTTTTTCTCTAGGTGCAGTTAACCCCAGGAACGAACAGAGGTGTTTTGACGGGGTTGAAGAGAAAACTGCATTAGTACAAAAATAAGTCTTTTCACGCGGGTAAGGGTAGGAAAAATAAGTCTTACAATATCAAACCCTTGATCCTTGATACCACAATGGATCTGTTGCAAACTTTTGCCATAGCTGTTTTGAGCATTAATTCCTATATATATTGCCGAAGGATGAGCACACTAAGAAATAACGAAATTCACTCAGAAATTAACAAATGCCTTTCTTACATTCCGAGATTCGAACTGCGCGGTCACGGTTTCTATACCGAACAACGAGATATACTTACTCTAGAGCGGTGATAGTCTGTGCTGGGGTGGTGCTCGCATGGCTGGCATTTGTTTGCCCACCGATTTTTAACTCAAAATGGAAAGCCGTAAATAAATCAATAAGTACTGGAGTCGCTTCAAAATGACTTTATTATTGACAAACGATTGTTATAAATTCATTTCAACTCTATTTTTATATTATTTTAACAAAAATGAAAAATAGTGGTGCCGAGACAAAGATGAACACAGTAATCTTAGTAATCTATGGGGGGAGAGGTAGTCTGTTGAAATGATCAAAAGGAAGTGGTGAAATTAACAAATGTCGATGGCTTTTCATTTTCTATGAACCTTGTGCTTAATGGTGCGATCTTCTTTACTTGCTCTCATGCCGGGTTTAAATGAAAAAGAAAGAGTAGTTCAAGAACAGAACACGACTTCGAAAACGTCAGGAAGGAGAAAACGTGACTTAAAAAAGTAGGCAAAGAAACTCACACACACACAGTTGTCAGATGCTGTGGCGTAACTATCGGTTCGCGCGCCCCCCTGCAGAAAGCTGGCGATGCGCCCCCCCTCCCTCCCTATAATCGACGATCGGAACACAATTCTCGGATCGCCTTATACCCCCCCCCCCCAAACCAACCCTTCACCCACTGTACCCATGACCAGTAAAAAAAAATTCGGTTTTACAGATCACACGTTTATTAATGTTATCCATCAGGTGCAGCACAAATGAAACTCTGAAAATATTTCTCATTTTCTGAGTTCATATAATAGGCTCTTCTCTCCACTGGTAAAAATTAGGGTGTACATTAGAAAATGCCTTGTGCGAAAATTACGTCTTGTGTCGTCTTGTGGGCGCTACAGGAATTGTAGCGCCTACAAGAAAAGTTTGTGAAACATACAAAACGATTGGTAGGCGCAACATAATTCCTCTAGCGCCCGCACATAAGACAGCACGAGAGACGTCATTTTTATACGAAAACCTTTTTCAAATGCACACCTCATACACTTTTTTTAGTGCATTCTCTTCTTTTCTCTTTTCCTCCGATTTCCCTTTTCCTTTTTCCTCCTTTTTCCTCCTTTTTCCCTCTTTTCCCCCTTTTTTCGTCCTCCCTTTAAGGCGCCCCTACGAGTGTTGCGCCCCCCCCCCCGCATTGCGGGGTCTGCGGGGGCGTTAGTTACGTCACTGGTCAGATGTAGTCTCGGAGAAAAAATTTTAGACGATTTTACTAATTAACTGCACGTCATGTACAATACATTGGACCCCTCGGACACTTGATTGTACTTTAGGTGTAATGTGCAATGGTTCTGTTGCAAACTTTTCCTACAGCGAATTTAAACATTGATTTTTTTGCAAAATTCCGCAAAAAAAATGATGAGCACATTAAAAACATTCAAAATCTACTCCTTAACTCAGGAGAACACATTAAAACTTTCGGTGATTTTGAAATTCGCAAGCTCCCCACATACTGTAGCACAGACCAACGAAAACCAAGATGGACGACGCCGGCGGGCTAAGGTCATTGAAGTTCAAGTCTAACCTCAAATTCTTGACTGTTGATGTTGATATTATCAATCAATAGGTATACGAAGTTGCCTCCTCGTCTAGACGGGAATTTTTTTCGTGTTTAGTGTTGTGTTACTTCTCAGTGCGTAAGCAGTCGTTTCTTAACAATAACAAAACCAAGTCAGTCAACGTCAGTCAACGTCAGTGTCAACTGGTTGCAACAACCAGCTAAGCCCTCCGCCGGCGGTGGTGTTTTCCATCATGGTTTTCCTTGGTCTGTGCTTCAGTATGTGGGGAGCACACAATTTCAAAATCACCGAAAGTTTTAATGTGTTCTCATGAGTTAAGAAATGGATTTTGAAAGTGTTTAGTGTGCTCATCGTTTTATTCGCTGAATTTTACATAAGAATTGGTGGTTAAATTCGCTGTAGCAAGAGTTTGCACCATACCCATTGATTATACTCCAGGTACATCTGTATTTCTGAGTTACAATCAATTGCACCTGAAGTCAAATAAATTGTACTTGGAGTGTGATTTCAATTACGTGGAGCAAAATCGTATTGAAATGTTCTTCTCCGTTCAGGGAAACAATCCAAAGACAATAAAGTGGGAACAGTTGATACAGTGGCGCGGCCGAATATTTGTATGTGGCAGGGAGCGTGGTGTTTAAGAGTGAAAAAGGCCTTTTGCATACCAAATTCTCGATAGGTGGGAGGTGGGGGGCTTCAAACCTCGCTGCCCACGGCTACACTCCTGAATAAGTAATTTCTTTTACTCCAGCAACATTGATAAGAACTGCACGGTTGCCAAATTTTATAAAAAAATCTCCAGATTTTATATTCCATATGAAAAATCCACCGTTGTCCCAAGTTAATTTGCATCATGGTCATGAGCGATCGACCGGTCACATAGATAAGGAAAACACTTGTTCTTTGCAGGCCAAAATGATGGGTATGAGCGACTAGATTCTCGTGAAGAACTCGAGGGTGAATTAATACCATGTGTTGGGGCCAATTATGATCACTTTGAATTTAGGTGTCTTAAGGTGGTCTCCTCAGCTTAGAACAAAAGCATAATGCGACAATTAAAAGAGACGCTTCATCATTGGAGACCTTTAAGAAACACTAAATTCCCTTTCCATAAATATAAGAAACTAAAACCGACAATTACTTCTGTCAACAATGGTCATTACTTCGACCTAACTCTAACTAGGTTTCCCCCTAATCTAACTTAAAAAGAATACGATAAATTTTGCCACCTAGTGGCTACGCTCAGGTAGGGAAGGTTCCGACGCTTGCTTGCAGCTTAAACCCGAGTTTTGAGGGCCTCAAAACAGCCAGTCAAAACCCAAGCTTTGTCAAGTTGTAGTTTTACTAAATCACGGTAGTCCAGCTGATCCCGTAACTTAAGTCTGCCACATTCCACCTAGGACCTAAGTTAAGGTTGGCCCCGGGAGCCGTTCTCTAGTAAAACTACAAGTTGAAAGCTTACTCGCGTATTCAAAATAAATAGGGCTCTGGGCCCAAGGAAATAAACACTTAAGTTCCAAAGAATGTAAAAGATGTCTATTTCCGAGCTCAGGTGAAAATATGTTTCAGTGTTAACTACTACATGAAATGTCAACTGAATGCCACAATACAGCTAGTCCAATTTACAATTCATCTAATAACCTTGTTCAGCTGATCCCGTAACTTAAGTCTGCCACATTCCACCTAGGACCTAAGTTAAGGTTGGCCCCGGGAGCCGTTCTCTAGTAAAACTACAAGTTGAAAGCTTACTCGCGTATTCAAAATAAATAGGGCTCTGGGCCCAAGAAAATAAACACTTCAGCTCCAAAGAATCTAAAAGATGTCTATTTCCGAGCTCAGGTGAAAATATGTCTCAATGTTAACTACTACATGAAATGTCAACTGAATGCCACAATACAGCTAGTCCAATTTACAATTCATCTAGTAACCTTAACACGGAAACACGATCTTCACTGGTCAAGTAAATTACAGTACAAAACCAAGTCACTAAGGGGAAAACTCGCTAACCATATGAATTCGCGGGACTCACTTCATACTTCGAGACCCGCGCACAGCGATGCACTACCTATGCTACCTGGTGGTGAGAAGTTCGAACTTAGCGGAGTGTTCCCTTGCATCGCGGCCGGCGCGATTTATCTATTAAAAACTCTTTATCATGTATTATGAAAGAACACAATGCTTATTACTATTTTCAAATAAACTTCTTTTGCTTTATAACTAATAAAAAGTATAAAAAAAAATTATATATATTCAAACTCTAATTGACCAGTGCTGGCCCAAACACCATGGACAAGTCGTCTCTTGACGTCATGAAGACATTAGCGGGTCCAGGGAGGGGGGCGAAGGGTGCTATTGCTTCCCCGCTTATTGCTTTTTTCTGTCTCTTAAAATAATTTTATTGTATTGACAACTTTTTATTTCAAATAAAGCAGCTGTCAGTTAATATATTGCTCTGGTTATGACTCTCAATATAGTAATTCTAGCGTTGCTTGGATCGGGAGGCGTTTGCTCTCAACATTCAACAGGGGAAAATGTGCGAATACACACTGAGAAAAAAATAACTATTTGATGCAAGTAAACTACCGGCAGTTTGTTTACTATTAAGCACTAAGAAACGAGTAGTTGTATTTTGTATCGCTAGTACCATCCATATGGAACCTCGTGGTTAGCGATGGATTTATTGGTAATAACGATGTATCACTCACTACGATGAATGTATGGCTCAATATGATACTTTTTATGAAAGGTATATAAGTATCGTAGTGAAGGATAAATGTATTACCATGAGCGATGTACAGGGTATCCATGAACATGGGCGCCCATTTGTTGGAATACGGCGGGAGGGGGGGAGGGGGCATTATAAAAAGTCTCAAAAACAGCCCAGTTTTGCCAATTTTTCTTTAATTTCCACTTTCCAGGGGGGGGGCAAGGCCCCCCTTGACCCCCCTAATGGGTGCCCATGTCCACACTGAGAGAAACGAACTCCATGGAACTGCGGGTTTACTGGCAATTTTTTTACTACTAAGTAGTACTTTTTCCTCTCTGACGTAATCTTTTCTCGCTTACAAAGATTGAATAGTCGTTTGAGACAGTGTTGTCGTTTTCGCGTTTTATGCACGATTTCCCATAAGATCTAATGTAAAATAGGCGAACTTTTTCGCACAGAACGGCAACACTGGTTCGAGACAGCGTTGCCTAGAGTTACTATATAGGGAGAGTTTGGCCAAGTGAGTTCATGGAGGGGTCCCAGGTTTCTAAACAATAAACAAGTACCAACCTGGTAATCCTTGGTAATAACGATGTATCACTCACTACGATGAATGTATGGCTCAATATGATACTTTTTATGAAAGGTATATAAGTATCGTAGTGAAGGATAAATGTATTGCCATGAGCGATGTACAGGGTATCCATGAACAAGGGCGCCCATTTGTTGGAATACGGCGGGGGGGGCATTATGAAAAGACACAAAAACAGCCCAGTTTTGACAATTTTTCTTCAATTTCCACTTTCCAAGGCCCCCCCCCCCCCCTAATGGGCGCCCATGTCGACACTGAGAGAGAAGAACTCTTTGGAACTGCGGGTTTACTGACAATTTTTTGACTATTGAGTAAATCTGCAGTTTCAAGAAAATAACTGGTAATTCCAAGAAAAAAATTTTCATGTCACTAAAAAAAAAATTGGGTCACAAAAAAATATTTTTCTTTGAATTGCCAGTTTTTTTCTTGAAATTGCAGATTCACTCATTAGTCAAAAAATTGTCAGTAAACCCGCAGTTCCAAGGAGTTCTTTTCTCTCAGTGCATGAAGTAAGTCACCACCCATTTTTTAAGGCCACCATTGCATATAAAAATCCTATCCTATCACGTCTTGCATCATTGGAAAGTGTGCGAAAATCTGAGAAATTTGGTGCAAACTGGAAGTTAAATTGCGGACAGTTTGACTGAGAACCTTGCCAGAAGAAGGGTGTGTAGTGTACGGCTATACTCAATTTTTCCGGCTATCGGCAAAATATGTTCTCCAAAGTACTATCATGTGAGTTTCATATTACCGTTATACTCAAAAAAAAAGTTGCGGTTCTGGTACCACTGTGGTTGTGACTACCACTATGCGGTAATCATCGAACACCACTAATTGTGGTACTCAGAACCGCAGTTTATGGTACTTGTACCATGGTTTAGAGTAATATTACCACAGTATGTGGTAATTTTATTTTATTTTTAAATTACCACAAACTGCGGTACAAGTACCATAAACTGTGGTTTATGATACCACCAACGAGGTATACTCTAGAGCGGTGATAGTCGATGATCCGTATGGAATGTGAGATGCTTGCATGGCTGGCATTTCTTTGCCCTCCGATTTTTAACCTCAAAATTGAAAACCCCGAATAATTAATAAGTAAGTGCTGGAAATGCTTCAAAATAACTCTATTCATTCTTAGAAAATGAAAAACCATCGACATTTGCTACCTGTAACAAACTACCTGTCCACCCAAAGATTACTAAGATTACTGTGTTCATCTTTGTCTCGGCACCACTATTTTTCAGTTTTGTTAAAACAATATGAAAATAGTGTTAAAATGAATTTATAACAATCGTTTGTCACTTTCATTGCATGAATAAAGTCATTTTGAAGCGACTTCAACAATTATTTATTTGTTATTTACAGATTTCCATTTAGCGTTAAAAATCGGAGGGCAAACAAATGCCAGCCATGCGAGTACTAGAGTACCTTAATATACAGAGTATAGACAATCGTGAATCCATTTCTGATTGGCTCTTTTCATAAAATGTAGTGGTGCCAACCATTGCAATTCTTCTCAACTTCTTCGTTTGAGAATCTTCTTGAAATTAAAGAAAACATTTTCACTTGATGCTAACAAAAATGATTTATTTTCATTTTCCAAATGGTTTTACGCAAGAAAAGTGAGAAAATCATCGTTTGCTTCAATTAACAAATGGTACTCTAACTATGCGCCTGTTGGTACCGCTAGTGAAGAAGAAGAAATGGAAGCTCAACAGGAGTCCAAAAGTCAGAGAACATCACTCATCAAGCCAATCAGGAGCCTGGATGAGCGGTGTTCTTCTGAGTTTTGGACTCCTGTTGGAGCTCCATGTGCCGGATTGTCTATACTCTGTATATTAAGGTACTCTAGCGAGCACTACCCCAGCACAGACTATCACCGCTCTAGAGTATACCTCGTTGGGTACCACAAGTAGTGGTGTTCGATATAAGCCGCATAGTGGTATCACAAGGGCACCTTTTTTCCGTTTATACGGTCATTTCCTGTCTCGCTAGAGGCCTAAAATGTGGGCGCTGCCGAGAGAGTAGGTTGATAGCAGTGACGGCTCCAAGATATGAATCTGAGTAGGCTACAGGTAAAATTCATTATTTTCAAATGACGATACAAAGACTGTTGTAGGGACGTTCAATTATTGGATTAATCGGATAATCGATTATTGGAAGAATCTATTGTAGCGATTAATCGGTACTCAACAATCGGTTAATCGATTAATAATCGGAATTTGATGTCGTGTTTTTTGGGTTGGAATAAAGTGTCAAATTCAATTTCGTCGAAAGCACTATATTGCCTGGTTGAAACTTAGGGCCGAATTTTAACAAGCTACTTGAAACGCACTCGACTTGAAACTCACTTGACTTGCACTCGAAAGTGGGATGCGCAATTTTAACACGCCACTCGAGACTTCCTCAACAGAATGTACTTCCAGTTTCCTTGAGATTCACTTCACTTAATCTCAAGGAGGCAAAATATACACATTTACTTATGTATGGTTAGGACCAGACTTGAGTGGAGTTCGAGTCAAAGAAAAATCAAGTCAAGAAAAATTTTAAGTCGAGGAAGTTTCAAGTTGAGGGAAACTCGAGCCAAGTAAATTTCAAGTCAAGTAAGCTTCAAGTACGTTTCAAGTGGTGTGTTAAAATTCGGCCCTAAAAGGTTCTCTATCAAACATTAGATCAATACTGGGTGTAACAAAATTCGACTGACAAAGACTTCTAGAAGTGACAACTTGACTGACAAACTATTAGAGGTGATTCATGAGTTCAAGATAACACTATTGTTTTACTATGAACAAGTGTTCGAAAACGCACCTTTTCCAAGCTACAGCTGTTTGAAAGAGCGAAACTTCGATTATTTATTATATTACTACGCCCTTAATTTTTAATCAAAGCTAAATAAAATAGGTTTGTAATTTATTTTCTTTAGGGATGTGCGAAGCAGCGCCCGCTTGGTATTCGCTTCGTTTTTGAACGCTTCGTGATTGCGAATCGCGCGTTTTCAATTTTCCCGCGCATCCGGTTCTAACCTCTTTACGCTCTTTGCCGCCGCCGCGTGTTTTCCCCCGCGTGTAGTGCCGAGCCCGACTTTTTCGACGATTTTTTTTTTGTAAATTTCGACTGTTCGTTTTTTTTTTTTTAAATTCCGCTTCGCACATCTCTATAATTGTCTGTGCACTATTTCACATTTTGACTTGGAAACAGAGTGAGATTAATTCTAAGACGGGTCAAGGGTCATGTCATGTAGCTTTTCTTCGAATTTTATGCAACTTTCTTTTTTTACATGTGGCGAACCGTTTCCGAGAAAAGTTAGCGCTATGTTGTAGAAACAGCAATCAATATTGGCCTTATCGGGCGAAATGTCCGATGTCGGTTTAGATACAGAGAGGTGAACCATCGTTTCCGACTAATTTTAGGTCACTAAATTTGAAAATGATAACCGTTTTGCTCGATTAGCTCGTAGTTTTGCATTATGCATTCATAATTTAAGGGACGACTTTAGTTTTCATCAGAGTAACTGGTCATCGTTATGCCCATTTAATTGAGAAAAATATTGAATTTCGTACAGCTGGCAAAAGGAAAATATCTTTTGACATAGGCAACCATATAGGGTACATAGTATCATATAGTACCATACATAGTATTATAAAGAATGAATCCTGAAGGTGGGAGGGGGGGGGGGTGAGAAAAGCAAAAGTGTAAACTTTCAAAGTAACAAAAGACTGGAAATTGCGATTTTGTTAAGCGGCTGCGAATCTTAAACAACGGCCACAAACATGTCCAGTTATATTTAGGGTGACACATTTGATAAAACAGACCGAAAAACCTGAATATAATTAAACACGTGTTGGGCTGTTTTTTTTTTTAATTTTGCTACCGTTTTTGGAGAAATGTCAGCGAAAACTTTATTTAAACACCCTGTACCAGGTCTGAACTCCTAACTAATCTAAACGATGAAAATGATGGGAGGCTTTTATAAGGGCTTTATCTTCCTCCTTAGGCTTCCTCCTTAATGCACATTTAATGAAATGAAGACAAGATTAGTTTCACTTTGCCAAGACAAAGGTAAACTGAGTTCATAAGAAGTCCCCCCTCTCCACATAATCATTGTAAACTTTTGAGTCTCAACCACCCTTTTCTCGAAAAGGAAAACGAAACAAAACAAGAAATCAATGGTCTCACATCGCTGAATAATCAAGAAGCAACGCTGATACTGCCAAAAATATGTGATTCACATTTCAGAAACTGGTTCACATTTATCATTCTGATAGGAACGTATCAAACGTCACAACTTCTGATGGAAATGCTGCAATCAACGACTGGTCTATTCTTTCTGTATGAACAATCTATCCTAATTTCTGGAAACAAATGGATCTTGGGACTTACGGTACCACTTGACGAGTTTGGCACCGCACTGGATTCCGTTAATCAAACTATTCTGCAGTTGAACGAGCTGAAACGCGGAAATGGAACGCCTTCGACCCTTCTATCGATCATTGACGATGAGGTGAAGTCATTCGTACTCCAATTAAATCTTATGAAAATAGATTTTAATACTTTTTCAGAAGCATGGTTTACAGATGAAACTCGCACAAGGCGAGATATGGCACCATTTGGTTTTGTTGGCTCAAGCCTAAAATATTTATTTGGTGTTGCAACGGTAGATACATTCAACAAACTTAACAAAAAAACTAATATCTTATAAAAAGCAGAACAAAACTTAAAACATAACATGCAGGAACAAATTTCTGTCATGGAAAATTTAAACTCTTTTCAAAATAAATCTGCAAAATTAATTAATAAAATTGCTAATGTGACATCAGAAATTAAAAATGATTTTTTACTTTTATCTGAGGATCTCTCCTCCTACATGCATGGAAATTCAATTTTAACAAAAAAATTATTCTCTTTAAACAATTTGTTCAGAGAAATTCAAAATAATATTTTCTCAATTAAACTAGCATTAGATGAACTGAAAACTGCAATGCAATTTGTTGCCCTAAGGCATTTATCGGACTACTTCTTGCCAAAACGAAAGCTCTACGAAGCTCTCATTGAAATTGAAAAAGTAATGCCGAAAAAATATGCATTTATTTTTCCGATTGACTACAATCAAATTGCCAAATTTTATGATGTGTTTAAGACACATGCGGCAATTGATAAAAATGTTTTAAAAATTCTGGTGGAAATTCCCATTAAAACTCAAGATAGGTATTTCGACCTATATAAACTGGCTGTTTTGCCCGTGCCGAACAAAAATAGTTCGTTTAGTTTATATTTTAAGCCTCCTTATGAATATTTAGCTATAAGTGCTAATAAACTTATTTATGTTCCTCTACATTTTGAAGACTTACTTCAATGTGAAACACGCAGGGTAACAATTTGTCCGCCGAAAATGGTTATTCGCAAGTTTCAACCAGAAACATGTATATATTCTCTTTATTATAATTTAAGCACCGGTGTCCAAAGATTTTGTGAAAAAATGATTGTGTCGAACGATCGACCACCGTTATTTTACAAAACCTCTGTAGACAGAGAGTGGATTTTTAGCACTCCTCTTCCATTAATGCAATAATGCAATGTCCAACTGAGGATGGTCAAAATGTTGGCACCCATTTAACCTTTATTGACAACGGAAAAATCAACATTCCTTCCGGTTGTGAAATAGTTACGGATTCTTTTTATATAGATACACACGAAACTTTTCAGCTTGATTTTAAAACAAGTGCTGTTAGATTTTTTAGTGCGAAAATTAAAAATATCGCAACTAAAACTGATATAGAATTCTTTTCAAAAATCGAAGAAAATGCAGACAAGAAATTGCTTTTCAACAAAATTTTAAAAGAGTCATCTAAACTCGAGGATGCTTCTCTGAATGGAATAAAAATCAAAGAAATAAGAGAAAAACTAAACAAAATCAACGTAGAATCGTCAACATTTTTTAACGACACTGTTATTTTTCCCCTCAGCTTTTCAGGGATAATAATTTTAATTTTGCTAATTTGCGTTTTTTACTACTGCCTTCAAAGCAGAAAACAAAAAATTAAGATGAAGGATCTTAAACGAGACACTCCTATGAGAGCGCTTTCTTCGTAAAAAAGAAAAGGTAAAATTCCACCTCTTTTTTCAAATCTTTTCAGCATCTAAACTATTGCTGTGTTTTACTGTCCAATATGTGGTACACTCCTTTCTTATTGTTGTTTTTGTTTATTCTTGTGTTTTATGATTGTTTTATTGTGTTATTTTACTTATGCCTGATTTTTTTTCTGAGTGTTCTAGTATAACAAGCTCACAAATACTTTGGTGATACGTTCCGCTACGAGAACAATAAAAGCCAAACAAACATGTCAATTTTTGGAACCTGGTTCGAGCCAATCAATGGAGAGATCGCCCCTGCCTAATTGTTTGACCGGCAGCGTGCCAAATTGTTGGAAGTGCACGGATGGGGCCCATTTTAAATTTGTAAATATTAATTAAAACTCTATTAAGCTCACAGAAAGCACATGGACTGTACAGTGACCAAAACAAGTTGTAAAATATTACTTTTAAGTCAAAATCTTAATCTTTCGGAGAACCCCCCCCCCCCACCCTATTTTTCACTTTGATTTTAAAAATTACAAGAAAAAAAATTCATAACGTTTTTGGATCATAGCATCAATGTATATTATTGGTATCTTCAAGACAAATTTCAATATTTTTAACAGAAAGTAAAAGTGATAATATTGCTGCGAGGGCGCAGCTTAACTGACCCCCCGGGGGTTGTGACACACGTAGGTGAGTCACGCCAAGGCACAACCCTTATCATGGTTGCTCCTTGCTACTTTAGCTATAGTCCTGCGGATAACAACCCCGTGTAAATATCAAGGTCCAATACAGGGTTGCCGGATGGAACTCATATCTGGTCAATATAGATATGAATGGTCAAGATAAGGGATCGGCTACTTAAGCCCACCCTTATCTTGTCTCGGGGGGAGTCTTTTGCGCGTCCGCCGAGGTACAGGATTGCTACCCCGGATACCTCTAAGCTACGCTAGAGTCTCCTCTCCTCCGAAGGGCTAAGGCACTAATTATAAATAAGTGAATAAATGCAGTGTTAATATCCTAATAAGTGTTTCAGTGTATTATTCTTAGTGCGCCCTATTCACGCTACCATAGGGTGTCACATTTTCACATAGTTCAATGTGATACGCACAGCATTTTTCCTTCAATCTGGCAACTCCCAAGTAGCATTTATCAAGGAAAAAGTTGCAAATTTCTTGCAACTTTCTTGTCAGAATATTGCCATTTTTTTAATAACACTTGGCCATATTCCAACAATATTCATGCAAGATTATTGATAAGAAATGTATCCTTCCTTTTTGGCTCATCCTTCGAAAAATATCGAAGTCCGGGACGATATTCTCGCAAGAGAACTGGCGGCTTCAAATGTGACATATAGGCAAATATCACTACTGATAAAAATTGCAAGAATCGGCAATTTTCTGACGACTTTCAAATCGATCGAATATTGACAAGAATATGGTTACTTTCTTATCATGTCTTGCAACTTTATCGCTGAAAATATAACAAGTTGCAATAAACATAGTGTATTATTATATTTGTTATTTTTGACTCGGTAATAAGTTCTCGAGGACAAAATGTTTTTAACTAATTTCAATGAACAAATAAACAAGTCAGTGTTTTCTTGTTTAAATTTTGATTCAACTTTTTCACAGGTTTTACTGGCGTGGACCAGGAATATCAAAAACCTGAGTGTCCAAATTTAGTTATCAAAACGGAGGATTGTAGTGTTGAAGAAACTTGTATGAAAGTTGTTGATTTACTGGAAAAACATGTAAGTATCATCTATGCTATAGCTCTTTCTTCGTCATAATTTATACTCCTGTTAATTGGAAGTGGGTATATTTTTTAAAAAGATATGAGCGAGTAATCAATCTAAGATACAGGTACCTACCTACTTATAAAAATAATTTCATACCGAGTTTTTTCGACTTTTTGTTGGGTAGGTATAGTCACCAGACGTTTCGACCTGCATAGGCGCCATCATCAGTGGTATTCATATATTGAGACTGTAACATATTTTATATTATGGTACTAATAAATATAGATACAGTATGAGACTTTCGACATAATTAGAAATTATTACCTACTCTAATCGTTGAAAATGCTGCAGAAAATTCGGCGTAGCATTATTGCGTAACTATAAGACACTCACAGTTGCGTCCTCAACTTTGCCTCAATTGAAGAAGCTCCATTTTAAATACGTAAGGGTGAGGGAGAGTTTGAGGAGGGGTTTGGGGATGAAATAAAACGGTTATGAATTTTGATTGGTTTTTTTTTTGAGCGATTGGATAAAAAAGTGGAGTTTTGAGTGCAATATGAGTGCGATATGCAGTTTATTGATGGAATAATATAAATTGATGACAATTTATCAGAGGTTTTGAGAAAAAAATTAGGTAGGTTCCTAAGCTACGTTGTGTCGTTGAGGCGGTATTCAGAGACGCATTTTAAGGTTAAAGAGCTTCTCATGGGTTGAGGAGCCATATGAGATAGATTGCTTCCTCTTACTTGAGAAGCTCCTCAATATCTCCTCGACCTTAAAACACGTCTCTGAATACCGCCCTTAGTCTCAAGAGTTCCAAGCGACCTCAAATCTACCCCTCAGCATCTCAGCTATTTCAAAAGCATAAGTCAAATTTTCAAGGATTTAATGCCGTCAACCCGCATATGTACGAAATTTAATGATCTGCCAAGAAACAATTGAGACGTAAATACCTATGTGAGATCGCTTGAAATTCCAAAAAAACTCCCACTATCTTTTAAACATGCCAATGGTAACCCGCTTGCTTGCCCTCCTGTCGTAATTCCTTTTTTCAAGTCACACGTATACCTACTTACGTATGTGGCTGATTAGATACACTGATTTGTTTGCAGAAGAGGGAAGTATTAACTTTGAATATTTTTCACAGAAAGACTCTTAATTGTTATAAGCAATGAAAAAAATCACTTTTATCTCTGCTTGAAATTTTGCATAGTAATGGCTCAGCTTTCTGAACTGTTGTAAACTTTGTTTTTTCTATCTAAAAAGTTTTTTAGTTTAGAGAAAGCAAGTACTAGGTGGGTATGGTTGTACATTTTTTCTTCTGCTATTATTTGAAATGTTTATTCATAAATTATTTCAGGACATCATTCCTAAGAGAAAAGATTCCTGTGGCATCATTCCGGAATTGTTTGTCTCCAAAAATGGAATCTCTATAGCCAAAACAGAAGCAATGGAGTTACCACGCCTGGCTTTTTGGGTGTGGTGCTTTTACACTATGGCACAACGAGAAGCCCTATGCCATTATGCGTGCACCTTCCTTTTACCCTCATCCTAATGAAGAAAGGGTTGCCCGCCAGTTTGGTACCACTCATAAAGATCATCCATGTATAAAAGTGAGCAATTTAATATTTTTCGGCAACAGTATTTTGTATTTTTTTCACTGTTCTGTAAAAACCTTGGTATAAAGTTGAATGATAGTTTTTCAGTTTTGTAATTCGATTTAAAGCTCAGTCACTTTGAAGAAAGTTTTGCATCTGATTGTTGAGTGAGTGAATGGGCCAAATTTTAAGTCACTCGTTGAAACTTCCTTGACTTGAGATTTCCTTCAGTCCTCCTCAGGAATAGGGATTTCAATGTAGTCAAAAAGAACTCAAGGAAATCTCAAGTCAAGGAAGTTTCAAGGAGTGTCTGAAAATTTGGACCTAGGACTAGTTGAAGCAGGAAGGTTTCAGAGTATACTACACGAAGCACATTTCTTCAATCAGAGGCGGAGATATAGTTGACCTCCCCTTGTAGAAGTCCAACAATAACAGTTTTAAAACTGTTCGAGTAAAAAAAAAAAAAGTTGTGACCGGTTACTTGGTAAAAAGTGAAGTGTGACATTGAAAAATTAATTTGAAAAATGAACCTGAAACTTTACTGGTCTCCCTCAATGTACTTTCCTCAGCTGTCAATTCTTATGAACGTTTTTTCCAATGGTGAAAGCACGTTTGGAAAGTGCCTTGCAGAATGTTTGAGTTGCGGTTCTTCAAATTTCCTCCACTGAATCAAATCTTGGTCCTTTTAATGTTGACTTCAATAAATCTGCTGGAGCAAGATTAAGCGAATAGGAGGGATGAAGCAGAGTCCATTATCTTTTCTTTTGAACCACTCAAAACACTGCGATTGACTTATAGGACTGTCTTCATACATCTCCTGTATTAACCTTAGCGTTTCAGCTTAATTTTAGTTAATTTTGAAACCAAACATGACATTAATTTGCTGCTTAATCGTACACCCCATAGGTACAGAAAATAGAAAAACTGCAGAGCACACCTGACTACTCTCACTTTGAGTTGACATCCCAGTGGCGTCTCCTGAGCCTAGTTTTGGGCTGGCGCACTAACACATGAAACAAAATCAACTCCTTAATATAGCAGGAACAATGTGAGTTTTGTTGCGTGATGCAGTGCGATAGCCAAAAATTAGGCTTAGAAGGTGCAACTGATACACCGAATGCATCTTAATTGAGATAAATACATGATTGGGATGGAAAAATCTTTGTCAGCTTATCAGCTACTTTTACTGAGTTCTCGTTGATGATGATAAGACCAGTTGTCCGATCGTTATCGCAAAAGTCCGGTTACTGTTTGATCAGCTGTCCAATACCACAAATAGATAGTTTGATATGTTGAAGTTGGAACAAAACACTTTGACTGGTGAGGAGATTTGCCAAACCATTAGGTGCCCAATTCGTCAAAAAGCTTGCTTGAGTAAAATTGGTAGCCATGCAGAATATGTTTTGGCTCTATTGATCTAGCTTTATTTGCTTTTTCATAAGGAGTAAAATAAGAGGAAAGCAGTTTCTCATCTGAGCTGATTTTACCAATGGGACAACCTGATTTTGGACAAGTTTTAGTGAAAAAATGAAACTACTAATTACAAGGTGAAAGCAAGTTTATTTTTCATCTCAATCCTATCAGCTTAGATTATTTTTTATGATCATGCTATTATTTTATCCTAGATGATCTACGAGAGCGGAGACTGGTTGGTTGGTGGTGAGTTAGAAGTTTTGGAGCGGATACAGTGGAATGATGGATTAGACCAATACCGTCTCACTCCCAACGAGTTGCGTGCCCAATTCAAAACGATGGAAGCAGACGCTGTTTTTGCTTTTCAGCTTAGGAATCCGATCCACAATGGACACGCTCTTCTTATGCAGATAATCTTTCTGTTACAAAACAAAGGTTTATCTTGGTTCAAAGAAGTGAAAAGGCAATTTTTTTATGGTCATCTTTCATTTACTATGTCGATAACCCAAAACAGTTCATTTTTAAGAAGTTCAACGTGTTTACCAGCTGCATCCAGTTCCACCAATATTGAGACTCCCCCGAAAAACATTGAGCCCTTAAAACCCTTAAACGTAGACCTTAAATCAAAAACTGTTGAGGCACCAGAAAAAAAATTGAAAATTTAGAAATTGTTTTGTGTGACGGTGAAACTCACGTCACAGAAAGAGTTGGTAAAGGCTGTGTCGACAAAGAGTACGGATATTGTGAAGATAACCTCACATGTCCGTACTTTGAAAGTCACATAGAATCATACCATTTCTTCCGATGTGACGGGGTTCTCCATCGGGATTTATGTAGGAGTGACCTTCCATGTAATCGACGAGACGGCTTGTGGGCAGTTCCATATGTGCCTGAATGTACGTTAGCATGCTACCAGAAAGTGAAAGACTGGCCCACGAACCCAGGTCAGCTTATGCTCGAGCAAGGTTATTTCGAGTATAAGTTGATCCAGGATGCTGCTTTGTTAGAAAGTATGGACCTAGGGTGTTTCGTTTAATCGGTTGTTACAAGGTAGGGTCATGTCTACATAGTCGTAAGAAGCAAAAAGTTAGAAATATAATTTGTAAATATGTATATTGTTTGACTGCATGTATTACTTAACGTTTAGTTTTAGTGTTTTTCTGTTATACGGTATATTAGAATAGCCCCCCACCGCCCACCAAGCCACTACCCCCCAACGGCAGCAATAACAATGACAGTAAAAAAAAAAAAAAAACCAGCATCGATATAACTTGTATTAAAAAAATATATAAGATGCTTATTAAATTAAAAATAAATTTTGTTCAGCCAAAAAAATTATGGACGATCTAATTTTCACAAATATGTTGGAAATCCCTGAGGATGTCATGGAGATATTGGTTCAAAACTGGACAAGGACGAACTTGGCCAGAGAAGTCGCTTGGCCAGACAACGAAAACGTCACAGCAGTTGATCCTGAAGACGTACCAGTCGATGTAAGTTGTCTTAATCATACTATATAGATATATACATGTTTAACTGTTTGTCCAACCATTTTTAAAAGAAAAAAAAGGGAAAGGGGTCTAACCCTTGTCCAATGTGTAAAACGAAAATGTTTTTTTTAAAGTAACAGAATAGTATTTATCAGTTTTAAAATAGCAAAAAAAAAAAAAAAAAAATCTTGTTTTAATGATGTAGGCAAAATGTTAATGGTTCTAACTTTTCAATGTTTGTTTTCAGCTCAATGTGCCAGAGTACGAGATTAATGTCGACAACGTTGTAGAGACACCTACAGACGGTCCTGCCGAAAAAAAATTAATGGATGCAGTTGCCAAAAGTGGCGAATGGGCGTATGGGGAAGGGCCAATACCCGACGAAGAGATGGCAAGGCTGGACTTGTCGTTTTTACAGGTAAATTGTCTTTTTCATGTTTACTTTTTCGATAAAAAAATGATAGTAAAATATTAAAAATCATAAAAAAAGAGATGTCTGTAAAATCATAACACGGGAGTAGTTTCCCTGAGTTTTCCATGTGTTTTCCGCGTGCTCGACATGCACGGGCGCCCTAATATTTTAAGATTTTTTTTTTTTAGAATTATTTTGCCTCAACTTGTAATATTTTTAAACTGATGAAAAAAAAATTAAATTCCATGTGTTTCCCTTTCATTTCAAACTCTCTGTGTTTTAGTTACTTTACTAATATTTTTTCATTATGGTTTCAGATGATCCAGTGCCCGGCCTTGATGACAGGGGACGGTAGGAGACAGCCGTCTTCAAGTTCACAGCCCATCGCCTCTCCAGTTAACGCGGTAAATGCTCTACCCTCCGCATCATTCTCCCAAGAAAAACCTATTTCTCCACAGCGTCATATCTTCGTTGAGCAACAACAACAACAACAACAACAAATGTCTCATGGTAATATCGATGCTAGTTCAAATTTTAGTATTTTAAGAGAGGAAAGTGTGACTTATAGAAATATTCCTGCCGGTCGTTTAAACCTCCACATAAATTTAGCGGAACCTCCGAGGGATGTTGATCTTCAAGCTCTGTGGATAAATGAGACGTTACATCAGATACTAACATACTGTTGGAACCGTCAGGACGTCCGGCCTGGTGACCAAGTCCAATTGGAAATGGTCAGCAACGCCAACCCACAGATGACCGTATGCATTACACCGAGACGGGGAGATCAACTCACTCCTGAGGTCATTTGCACACGGAAAGAGAAAATTCTGAACTCCAACGAAGATTTTATTTTTAGTGGATTTCTCAGGTTTACTCTATCCGTGTTTAGAACCCCTGTAGGTAACGGCAGACCTAGTAAAAATAGAAACCTAACGCTATCTTTTGCCGATTTCTGCAAAACTAAGGGTTCAATTGTTAATATTATTAACGAGGACAATTTATGCTTAGCGAGAGCTCTTGTCGTTGCTATTGCGTTTGTCCACAAAATGAAAGTGAGCAAAATCGTTGAGATTATGATAACATCTGTCGCTCAGGCCCCAGACACACAAAACAACGACAAGATGCTCTCGAATTATGTTAGCACGCAGGGGTGAATTTAGAAAACGGTGGTGGCGTAGATGAAATTCGTCAGTTTCAAGAATACTTGGACGGTTACGTCATCACAGTTTTTAATGAAAGAAGGGGGCGTAGCGCAATGTTCGAATGACCGGTTCCTCTCAATGCACAACATAGTCCTTTCCTCGACCTTTTTTATGAAAATAATCATTTTGTGACAATTACTTCGTTGACAGGTGCTTTTAATTCTGACCGTTTTTGTCGATCCTGTAAAATCGGATACACCAATATTGAGGATCATCGTTGTGGCACGACATGTCCTGCGTGCGTGCAGACACCTCGATGTGACAATACAGTGCCTATAGTAGTCTGTCGCATATGTAACAGAAACTTTTTCGGTATAGTCTGTTTTAACAAACATACAGGAACATACTCTCGAAAAAAACTTTATGTGAAGCCTTGCAGAAATGTCGTAATTGTCACAAAGTGTATTGTCTTCTTAGAAGGAAAACACCGCACCAGTGCGGCGAAATTTTTTGTGCCAATTGTGCCAGCTTTGAAAAGAGGGATCATTTTTGTCACGTTCAACCTATAAAAGATGTACAAAAAGCGCTTTCAAAGAAAGGAGTTTTGTACGTTTTTTTTATTATTGATTTGGAATGCACGCAGAGCACACCTACGGAAAAACTGAATGAATTATTACACGAGCCCAAAGTATGTGATGCCCGTCAATATTGCAATAAATGTATTGACAAAGGTGACCATAATCCTTGTGAAACCTGCGGTGAGCACGAAAATGTGTTTGGAGGCCAAAACTGTGTCGAAATGTTCGTTGATTATTTGCAAGATGGTGTTAAAACTTTTTCCAGCACTACCATTTTAGCCCATTATGCAAAGGGTTATGATACGCATTTCATTTTAAAAGAAATTGGTGAAAAGAGGGGGTGGGTTCCTGAAATAATTAATAACGGTTTCAAAATTTTAAATTTGAAGTATGGTAGCTTACTTCTTATTGATTCTCTCAATTTTCTGATGGCTCCATTGGCACAGCTGCCAATGATGATGTGCATTGAGGGGCAATTGGCAAGGGTGTATTATCCGCATTTATTTAACCGGCCCGAAAATCAAAATTATGTTGGACCCATGGATACTTACACCCCCCACCCCCCCCCTGGATACTTACACCCCGGATGATCTGTCTCCAGTCGCGAGGAGTGAGCTTATTGAATGGTATAACGAAAAAGTTCAAAATAACTATGTTTTCGACTTCCAGCGTGAAATATTATATTATTGCAAGCTGGGCGTTGAAATATTAGCTAAGACCTGCTTGAAATTTAGAATTATTTTCATCACAGAAACGACGATTGACCCCTTCAAAGAATGCATCACAATGCATCACGATCGCTGCAGCATGCATGCGAACATTTCTAAAATTGTTTTGTAAACCAAACACAATTGCTATCTAGTCCCTAGAAACGGTTATCGATTAATCGACAACCAAAGCAGAGTCGCTCTTTTATGGCTAGATTGGATGAATGAATCCCGCAATATGGACGTAAGGCATGCTGGCAACGGTCGCGAGACAGTCCCCGAAGGTCTCAATTTTAAATCTGACGGGTATGTCGCCGATGAAAGATTAATTCTCGAGTTCAATGGCTGCTGGTTTCATGGTTGCATCCATTGCTTTAAAGAGGGGAGGGACGAACCAATAAAAAATGCACCTGACGAGACCATGGAGTTACGTTACCAAAAAACAAAAAGTAGAGAGGCGAAAATTTTATGTTTAAAAGATGACAACATGGTTAGTCTGTACAAGTTGGAAAGCATCTGGGAATGTGAATTAACTTTGCTTCGGAGTTCGAACCCCAATGTTTTTCGATTTTGTGACACGGCTAATGAGTGGTACCATGTCCCACCTCTGAATCCCAAGGACGCATTTTATGGCGGAAGAACAAACGCAGTAAAGTTGTTTTACGAGGCTGATTTAGAGGGGGGTGAGTCTATAAATGCGGATGATCTGTGTTCCCTGTACCCATTTATTTGTACGAGGGGCAGTATACCCCTATCGCACCCCACAGAAGTCCTTTACGGGGACAGATGTGACGGTCTAGATGTTAGAAACTATACAGGTCTCATCAAGTGCACGGTTCTCCCTCCCGAAAGATTATATCATCCGGTTAATCCGGTAAATCTGACGGTATGTTTAGGATGCAACCACGTTTTTTCATTTAGATTTCATGTGTACAAAACGGTTGAACACCCGAACATACCGTCAGTTTTAAATCGTACGAGTACCTAATGGTTTTTTTATATTCAATCGACGCTATTATTTGTATCATGTATATTTATTTACCTTTTATTTTGTTTATTTTTATAGGTTTATCCGGGGCGGGTTAAACATCCGTTTCTTTTGCACTGGAGGTTTATCTGGTATCAAGAGGGATTCCAGCTTACGGATTAGACGGAGATAACATTCGAACGGGTTTAAATAAAAACCTAGGTTTCTCTAAGGAGGACCGAGAAGGAAATATCCGGAGGGTGGCCGAAGTAGCTGGAATGTTTGCTGTCAGCGGTGTCGTCACACTTTGCAGTTTCGTATCCCCCTTCTCTGCAGACCGACAATTGGCAAGGGATATTCATGCCGAGAATGATCTACCCTTCTTCGAGGTCTTCGTTGATACCCCACTTAACATTTGCGAAAAGAGGGATGTCAAGGGCTTGTATAAGAAAGCACGCCATGGCACTATCAAAGGTACGAAATTCTGATGATCAGTTCCTTGGGAATGTTCGAAGACTTTTCCGATGGCTTATTTTACAGGGTGTACCTACTTTTCTTGGGTCACTCTAGATTTTTGTATCAAAGCCCTTTAAATAAGTGTGTTTGTCAAAGTAGGTATAAGTGTTGTCAGATTGTTGGGAGAAGACTGTATAGGAAAAGGCTGTAGTGTTTTCACATAGTTCAATGTGATACGCACAGCTTTTTTCCTTCAATCTGGCAACTCCCAAGTAGCATTTATCAAGGAAAAAGTTGCAAATTTCTTGCAACTTTCTTGTCAGAATATTGCCATTTTTTAATAACACTTGGCCATATTCCAACAATATTCATGCAAGATTATTGATAAGAAATGTATCCTTCCTTTTTGGCTCATCCTTCGAAAAATATCGAAGTCCGGGACGATATTCTCGCAAGAGAACTGGCGGCTTCAAATGTGACATATAGGCAAATATCACTACTGATAAAAATTGCAAGAATTGGCAATTTTCTGACGACTTTCAAATCGATCGAATATTGACAAGAATATGGCTACTTTCTTATCATGTCTTGCAACTTTATCGCTGAAAATATAACAAGTTGCAATAAACATAGTGTATTATTATATTTGTTATTTTTGACTCGGTAATAAGTTCTCGAGGACAAAATGTTTTAACTAATTTCAATGAACAAATAAACAACTCAGTGATTTCTTGTTTAAATTTTGATTCAACTTTTTCACAGGTTTTACTGGCGTGGACCAGGAATATCAAAAACCTGAGTGTCCAAATTTAGTTATCAAAACGGAGGATTGTAGTGTTGAAGAAACTTGTATGAAAGTTGTTGATTTACTGGAAAAACATGTAAGTATCATCTATGCTATAGCTCTTTCTTCGTCATAATTTATATTCCTGTTAATTGGAAAGTGGGTATATTTTTTAAAAAGATATGAGCGAGTAATCAATCTAAGATATAGGTACCTACCTACTTATAAAAATAATTTCATACCGAGTTTTTTCGACTTTTTGTTGGGTAGGTATAGTCACCAGACGTTTCGACCTGCATAGGCGCCATCATCAGTGGTATTCATATATTGAGACTGTAACATATTTTATATTATGGTACTAATAAATATAGATACAGTATGAGACTTTCGACATACTTAGAAATTATTACCTACTCTAATCGTTGAAAATGCTGCAGAAAATTCGGCGTAGCATTATTGCGTAATTATAAGACACACACAGTTGCGTCCTCAACTTTGCCTCAATTGAAGAAGCTCCATTTTAAATACGTAAGGGTGGGGGAGAGAGTTTGAGGAGGGGTTTGGGGAAGAAATAAAACGGTTATGAATTTTGATTGGTTTTTTTTGAGCGATTGGATAAAAAAGTGGAGTTTTGTGTGCAATATGAGTGCGATATGCAGTTTATTGATGGAATAATATAAATTGATGACAATTTATCAGAGGTTTTGAGAAAAAATTAGGTAGGTTCCTAAGCTACGTTGTGTCGTTGAGGCGGTATTCAGAGACGCATTTTAAGGTTAAGGAGCATCTCAAGGGTTGGGGAGCCATATGAGATAGATTGCTTCCTCTTACTTGAGAAGCTCCTCAATATCTCCTCGACCTTAAAACACGTCTCTGAATACCGCCATAGTCTCAAAAGTTCCAAGCGACCTCAAATCTACCCCTCAGCATCTCAGCTATTTCAAAAGCACAAGTCAAATTTTCAAGGATTTAATGCCGTCAACCCGCATATGTACGAAATTTAATGATCTGCCAAGAAACAATTGAGACGTAAATACCTATGTGAGATCGCTTGAAATTCCAGAAAAACTCCCGCTATCTTTTAAACATGCCAATGGTAACTCGCTTGCTTGCCCTCCTGTCTTAATCCTTTTTTCATGTCAGACGTATACCTACTTACGTATGTGGCTGATTAGATACACTGATTTGTTTGCAGAGGAGGGAAGTATTAACTTTGAATATTTTTCACAGAAAGACTCTTAATTGTTAAAGCAATGAAAAAAATCACTTTTATCTCTGCTTGAAATTTTGCATAGTAATGGCTCAGCTTTCTGAACTGTTGTAAACTTTGTTTTTTCTATATAAAAAGTTTTTTAGTTTAGAGAAAGCATGTACAAGGTGGGTATGGTTGTACATTTCTTGTTCTGCTATTATTTGAAATGTTTATTCATAAATTTTTTCAGGACATCATTCCTATGAGAAAAGATTCCTGTGGCATCATTCCGGAATTGTTTGTCTCCAAAAATGGAATCTCTATAGCCAAAACAGAAGCAATGGAGTTACCACGCCTGGATATTTCTGTTGTTGATCTGCAGTGGGTACAAGTTTTGGCGGAGGGTTGGGCAACACCTTTAAAAGGCTTCATTACAAAGGATCAATTCCTTCAGGTTTGTTTCATTTTGAATGATAGAAGGGATTTACTTTCCCCAGTTTACCAATGCCACATTTACACTATAAGTAGTTATACTTCATTGCATCCAAGTTGCTCGCAACATGATACAAATCAAATTGGTTGTGATAAAAAATAATAGCTGATTCCCAATTTGAAAATTGGGTCGAATGGTAGACATACTGAATAATGCGCATCCACAAACATCTATCCAAAAATATTATTTTCACTTTCAAACTCAATTTTCGCACATTACATCATAACGTATGAATATTGTTAGAAACATCTTGGAATGCTCACACATTTGTGCATAAGTGGAATGTGTCCACAGTGCTGTTTACATATAAAATAAAACTCAAATTTGGTGAGATCAAAAATTGGTCCTTATCGCTATATCGCCTCTATTTTGAAACACGAGGGATTCATAAACATTTACAATTAGATCAGAAAACTCTTTAACTCAGAATACTTCTAGATTAGGCGACTACTTAATGCATACAGTGAAAACAGGATGTAACAAACTTTATTACAAGACATTTTCCGCAATACATCATATGTTGAATCAATTTGTTTGTAACGAATTGAACTTTGGACCGGTGAATTTTTTTGTGTCTGGTTTTGACGATAGTTCTATTTTTAAATGTTTTATTTAAAGTTTTAATAACAAGGCTTATACATAAAATGATTTTCCACAATACATAGCTTTCTGTTTATACTTTTTTCTGCATATTTTTAGATCTTTTAAAAATTCTTATGTCTTAATATTCCAGATGATCAGGCTTTTTATGATGAAAAGATTAAATTTTAATGTGTTGAACATTGTCTTAATTTGTTCAGACTCTCCATTTCAACAGTTTGGCAGACGATGTAAATCTATCGGTAGCAATAGTTTTACCTGTTTCAAACGAAGATAAGGATAGGCTTTTTGGGTGTGGTGCTTTTACACTATGGCACAACGAGAAGCCCTATGCCATTATGCGTTCACCTTCCTTATACCCTCATCCTAAAGAAGAATGGGTTGCCCGCCAGTTTGGTACCACTTATAAGGATCATCCATGTATAAAAGTGAGCAATTTAATATTTTTCGGCAACAGTATTTTGTATTTTTTTCACTGTTCTGTAAAAACCTTGGTATAAAGTTGAATGATAGTTTTTCTGTTTTGTAATTCGATTTAAAGCTCAGTCACTTTGAAGAAAGATTTGCATCTGATTGTTGAGTGAGTGTATGGGCCAAATTTTAAGTCACTCCTTGAAACTTCCTTGACTTGAGATTTCCTTCAGTCCTCCTCAGGAATAGGGATTTCAATGTAGTCAAAGAGAACTCAAGGACATCTCAAGTCAAGGAAGTTTCAAGGAGTGTCTGAAAATTTGGACCTAAGACTAGTTGAAGCAGGAAGGTTTCAGAGTATTCTACACGAAGCAAATTTCTTCAATCAGAGGAGAAGATATAGTTGACCTCCCCTCGTAGAAGTCCAACAATAACAGTTTTAAAACTATTTGAGTATGAGATACAGTGGAATGATGGATTAGACCAATACCGTCTCACTCCCAACGAGTTGCGTGCCCAATTCAAAACGATGGAAGCAGACACTGTTTTTGCTTTTCAGCTTAAGAATCCGATCCACAATGGACACGCTCTTCTTATGCAGGTAAATTTTTTGTTACAAAACAAAGGTTTATCTTGGTTCAAAGAAGTGAAAAGGCAATTTTTTATGGTCATCTTTCATTTACTATGTCGATAACCCAAAACAGTTCATTTTTAAGAAGTGATAAAATGATGCATAAAAAGTATTGGACAATTTATTACTAGTTGTTTTTTTTACTAACAGTAAATAAAGAAAAATATTTTTTAAACATATACAGGGTGTTTAAAAATGATGTGCATTAAGTTTAAGAGCGTATTATAGAGGTAAAAACAAGACATTGATTCCCTATTAACATACGTCCGGAAATACCTCCTTTTGCTTTAGAGCTTGCCGTAGTGGCAGAAAAGTAACAGCTTTTATTTAAATGCGGCAAAAGTTACAAACGAATGGTCACACGATTGAGGTTAGCTACTCAATTTTTTTATTTGGAGATAATTCATTTGCCTAAAAAAATTACTAAGAAATTACAAGGGTGTTTTTCAGGGGGCACCGTATTTTCAAATGCAAGAATGTTGTTGCCGTTTAAGATTTAGAGAACTGAACAACAATATCAAAATGTAGAACTTGGGTCTTCCCCATTTTTTCCGTAGGATGCTTAGTTTTCCAGATAATCAGGGAGAGGAGGAAAAATCTGATGCTATAATAAAAGCTTACATGGAAGTCATACAAAGTACAGTTTGACTGAATGACTACTCCATTGGAGAACGAAATATTAAACACTATGCCCACAAAATATTGTTCAGACCCTCATGCAAACCAGAGACATGTTCCATCCCTTTTCGGCCTCATCAGTGCAATGCAGCTGTTGTTTGAAACATTGAACGTTATGAGAAAGCATATTGAAGCAATTCCAAAATCACTCAACGAGATCCCAGCTAATCATTGGTTTGCTCATGCACTCTAGTGTGAAAATAGGACAACTGAACCTCTGTTGTTAAAATACAAGCAAAAGATAGGTCGATCAGCGTAAAAGCATCATGTAAAATGTTTTTTTTTTTTTATTTTACCAACAGAACTTAAAAAAGTAAAGAGAGTATTAGATAGCTTGTCTGAAACACTCTGGTTGCTCTTTTAAATTGTAAATGAATCGCATTCAGCAGATACTTCTCAGTTTTGAGAAAACAGATTTGAAGTTTAATTGCTCTGTAAGACTTTATTGTGTAACATATTTTAAATATACTAAGTAATATTATTTTGAAGCTGTCCTGCTAAAAATTTTCCTCACCAATTTTCCATGCCGCAAGGAAATCACTTGGAAATCAGGGTTGCCACTGTTGCTGTGATTTTCGAAAACCTCACATGTCCGTACTTAGAAAGTCACATAGAATCATACCATTTCTTCCGATGTGACAGGGTTCTCCATCGGGATTTATGTAGGAGTGACCTTCCATGTAATCGACGAGACGGCTTGTGGGCAGATCCATATGTGCCTGAATGTACGGTAGCATGCTACCAGAAAGTGAAAGACTGGCCCACGAACCCAGGTAAGCTTATGCTCGAGCAAGGTTATTTCGAGTATAAGTTGATCAAGGATGCTGCTTTGTTAGAAAGTATGGACCTAGGGTGTTTCGTTTAATCGGTTGTTACAAGGTAGGGACATGTCTACATAGTCGTAAGAAACAAAAAGTTAGAAATATAATTTGTAAATATGTATATTGTTTGACTGCATGTATTACTTAACGTTTAGTTTTAGTGTTTTTCTTTTATACGGTATATTAAAATAGCCCCCCACCGCCCACCAAGCCCATACCCCCCAACGGCAGCAATAACAATGACAGTAAAAAAAAAAGAAAAAACAGCATCGATATTACTTGTATTAAAAAAATATATAAGATGCTTATTAAATTAAAAATAAATTTTGTTCAGCCAAAAAAATTATGGACGATCTAATTTTCACAAATATGTTGGAAATCCCTGAGGATGTCATGGAGATATTGGTTCAAAACTGGACAAGCATGAACTTGGCCAGAGAAGTCGCTTGGCCAGACAACGAAAACGTCACAGCAGTTGATCCTGAAGACGTACCAGTCCATGTAAGTTGTCTTAATCATACTATATAGATATATACATTTTTAACTGTTTGTACAACCATTTTTAAAAGAAAAAAAAGGGAAAGGGGTCTAACCCTTGTCCAATGTGTAAAAACGAAAATGATATTTTTTTTAAAGTAACAGAACAGAATATTAGTTATCAGTTTTAAAATAGCAAAAGAAAAAAAAAATCTTGTTTTAATGATGTAGGCAAAACGTTAAAGGTTCTAACTTTTCAATGTTTGTTCTCAGCTCAATGTTCCAGAGTACGAGATTAATGTCGACAACGTTGTAGAGACACCTACAGACGGTCCTGCCGAAAAAAAATTAATGGATGAAGTTGCCATAAGTGGAGAATGGGCGTATGGGGAAGAGCAAATACCCGACGCCGAGATGGCAAGGCTTGACTTGTCGTTTTTACAGGTAATTTGTCTTTTTTTTTCTATGTATTATTTTTCTGAAAAAAAAATGGTAGTAAAATATTCAAAATTTATTAAAGTTTAACTGTTTTTACAACCATTTTTACAAGGAAAAAAAAGGGGGCGGGGGTTTTAAACCTTGCATAATGTGTAAAAACATTTTTTTTAAAGTAACAGAGGAGAGTAGTATTTATCAGTTTTAAAATAGCGAAAATAAACATTCTTGTTTTAAAACAACTTCTCTAACGGTATAAGGAAAATGTTAAAGATTCTAACTTTTCAATGATTGTTTGCAGCTCACTGTACCAGAGTACGAGATTAATGTCAACAACGTTGTGGAGACGCCTACAGACGGTCCTGCCGAAAAAAAATGAATGGAGGAAGTTGCCATAAGTTGAGAATGGGCGTATGGGGAAGAGCAAATACCCGACGAAGAGATGGCAAGGCTGGACTTGTCGTTTTTACAGGTAAATTGTCTTTTTCATGTTTACTTTTTCGATAAAAAAATGATAGTAAAATATTAAAAATCATAAAAAAAGAGATGTCTGTAAAATCATAACACGGGAGTAGTTTCCCTTAGTTTTCCCCGTGCTCGACATGCACGGGGAAAACTCTGAACTTCAACGAAGATTTTATTTTAGTGGATTTCTCAGGTTTACTCTATCCGTGTTTAGAACCCCTGTAGGTAACGGCAGACCTAGTAAAAATAGAAACCTAACGCTATCTTTTGCCGATTTCTGCAAAACTAAGGGTTCAATTGTTAATATTATTAACGAGGACAATCTATGCTTAGCGAGAGCTCTTGTCGTTGCTATTGCGTTTGTCCACAAAATGAAAGTGAGCAAAATCGTTGAGATTATGATAACATCTGTCGCTCAGGCCCCAGACACACATAACAAAGACAAGATGCTCGCGAATTATGTGAGCACGCAGGGGTGAATTTAGAAAACGGTGGTGGCGTAGATAAAATTCGTCAGTTTCAAGAATACTTGGACGGTTACGTCATCACAGTTTTTAATGAAAGAAGGGGGCGTAGCGCAATGTTCGAAGGACCGGTTCCTCTCAATGCACAACATAGTCGTTTCCTCGACCTTTTTTATGAAAATAATCATTTTGTGACAATTACTTCGTTGACAGGTGCTTTTAATTCTGACCGTTTTTGTCGATCGTGTAAAATCGGATACACCAATATTGAGGATCATCGTTGTGGCACGACATGTCCTGCGTGCGTGCAGACACCTCGATGTGACAATACAGTGCCTATAGTAGTCTGTCGCATATGTAACAGAAACTTTTTCGGTATAGTCTGTTTTAACAAACATACAGGAACATACTCTCGAAAAAAACATTATGTGAAGCCTTGCAGAAATGTCGTAATTGTCACAAAGTGTATTGTCTTCTTAGAAGGAAAACACCGCACCAATGCGGCGAAATTTTTTGTGCCAATTGTGCCAGCTTTGAAAAGAGGGATCATTTGTGTCACGTTCAACCTATAATGGTATAACGAAAAAGTTCAAAATAACTATGTTTTCGACTTCCAGCGTGAAATATTATATTATTGCAAGCTGGACGTTGAAATATTAGCTAAGGCCTGCTTGAAATTTAGAATTATTTTCCTCAAAGAAACGACGATTGACCCCTTCAAAGAATGCATCACGATCGCTGCAGCATGCATGCGAACATTTCTAAAATTGTTTTGTAAACCAAACACAATTGCTATCTAGTCCCTAGAAACGGTTATCGATTAATCGACAACCAAAGCAGAGTCGCTATATAGCTCCAGTTCTGACATACTTTACTGACCCATTAAGTAGATATCTTGTTACAAATACAATGATGTATTTGTTATTTTTGACTCGGTAATAAGTTCTCGAGGACAAAATGTTTTTTACCTAATTTCAATGAACAAATAAACAAGTCAGTGTTTTCTTGTTTAAATTTTGATTTAACTTTTGCACAGGTTTTACTGGCGTGCACCAGGAATATCAAAAACCTGAGTGTCCAAATTTAGTTATCAAAACGGAGGAATGTAGTGTTGATGAAACTTGTATGAAAGTTGTTGATTTACTGGAAAAACATGTAAGTATTGTAATGATATTAAGTCCTCTGAGACACAAAGGGTTTCAGCCTACAGAAGGGATCACCATTCAGCTAGTAATCTTTGCTGTACGCAATTGTAAATGACCAAGATGCGTTTTGGAGTCAGTTTCTGGAGCTGGAAACTCCCTCCAAACCGTACGAAAGCCACAAATAGTCGACGTAAGCATGGTGGCTCGCTGAGCAGCGAGCGTTTCCGAGCCGACTCCCATTTCTGCGGATTTCAGCAAAATCAGCTCCTCAACGGGTAGTTCGAGGCTGGAACCCAGGAGACTCGTTTTTGGGAGCTGGTGTCTGCACATTCCTTTTAGAGTCTTCATTCGAGACGCTCCTTACACGGACTAGTTAAGCGAGAGTCCGTTTTCCGGGCTCGGGCCCCTTCGGGGTCCGTGCAATGCCCGTTAGTCGTCGCCGTTGATGTACGTAAACACATCCCCTTTTGTACTATTATACTATTTATATTATTAGATTATATCTCGATTACTATTAATTTAATAGCATTTTAAATTAATTTCAATAATTAATGACCGAATGAGGTTCGCACTCATTGTAACCGTGAATTTGTCAAGTAGTCGCCCAGTGCAGTTACTGTTTTTGTGCGTTGTTCGATATCTTATTTAATTATATTTCTCATTGCCGGCGCAATTATTAGTGTTTTATCATTTTAACTATAAGTTCTTCACCCTTTTCCCCTATCCCCTTTGTCCGGCGATTTGCGCTCGCGTTCCGTTCCGGCCGCTACCTTAGCGTCGACGTACCCGGACAGGTAAGTCCCTTTTCGAATTACTGTCCCTCATCTTTCACCGTTTTTTCCTTTTCTTCGCAACTTTCAATCGTTAAGGCCTAGAACTTCCCTTACTCGCAAGCCAAGCGATGGATCGTCCCCAATTCCCCCATTTCTAGCCGAAATAACACAACACGCGCAGCGTTATTAATTAATGGTGCATTATTTTGTCCGAAGTTCGTGCGTGAATAATCGTGAAAAACTCTACCATTTATTAGAATAGCAATTATTGATTCAGAACTCCGCAAGTGAACAATACTTTTCACAATACCTTCTCCTACACCCCCATTGTAAAGGGAAAACAAACGATTTCCCTCCTCCACTTCAACTGTGAAGGGAAAGCAAACAATTTCCCTTCACTATGTTACCAAGTAAAGGGAAAAGAAATAATCTTTCCCATTACGCAAATTTCACTCTACGTAACGAGTGAAATTTGCGCCATAACAGTATCATCTATGCTATAGCTCCTTCTTCGTCATAATTTATATTCTTATTAATTGGAATGTGGGTATATTTTTTAAAAAGATATGAGCGAGTAATCAATCTAAGGTATACCTACCTACTTATAAAAATAATTTCTTACCGAGTTTTTTGACCTTTTGTTGGGTAGGTATAGTCACCAGACGTTTTGACCTGCATGGACGCCATCTTCAGTGGCATTCATTTATTGAGACTGTAACATATTTTATATTATGGTACTAATAAATATAGATACAGTATGAGACTTTCGACATAAATAGAAATTATAACCTACTCTAATCGTTGAAAATGCTGGAGAAAATTTGGCGTAGCATTTTTGCGTAATTATAAGACGCTCACAGTTGCGTCCTCAACTTTGCCTCAATTGAAGAAGCTCCATTTTAAATACGTAAGGGCGGGGGAGAGTTTGTGGAGGGGTTTAGGGAAGAAATAAAACGGTTATGAATTTTGATTGGTTTTTTTTTTAAGCGATTGGATAAAAAAGTGGATTTTTGTGTGCAATATGAGTACGATATGCAATTTATTGATGGAATAATATAAATTGATGACAATTTATCAGAGGTTTTGAGAAAAAAATTAGGTAGGATCCTAAGCTACGTTGTGTCGTTGAGGCGGTATTCAGAGACGCATTTTAAGGTTAAGGAGCTTCTCAAGGGTTGAGGAGCCATATGCGATAGATCGCTTCCTCTTACTTGAGGAGCTCCTCAATATCTGCTCGACCTTAAAACACGTCTCTGAATACCGCCCTTAGTCTCAAAAGTTCCAAGCGACCTCAAATCTACCCCTCAGCATCTCAGCTATTTCAAAAGCATAAGTCAAATTTTCAAGGATTTAATGCCGTCAACCCGCATATGTACGAAATTTAATGATCTGCGAAGAAACAATTGGGACGTAAACACCTATGTGAGATCGCTTGAAATTCCAAAAAAACTCCCACTATCTTTTAAACATGCCAATGGTAACTCGCTTGCTTGCCCTCCTGTCGTAATTCCTTTTTTCAAGTCACACGTATACCTACTTACGTATGTGGCTGATTAGATACACTGATTCGTTTACAGAGGAGGGAAGTATTAGCTTTGAATATTTTTCACAGAAAGACTCTTAATTGTTAAAGCAAAGAAAAAAATCACTTTTATCCCTGCTTGAAATTTTGCATAGTAATGGCTCAGCTTTCTGAACTGTTGTAAACTTTGTTTTTTCTATCTAAAAAGTTTTTTGGTTTAGAGAAAGCAAGTACTAGGTGGGTATGGTTGTACAATTTTTCTTTTGGTATTATTTGAAATGTTTATTCATAAATTTTTTCAGGACATCATTCCTAAGAGAAAAGATTCCTGTGGCATCATTCCGGAGTTGTTTGTCTCCAAAAATGGAATCTCTATAGCCAAAACAGAAGCAATGGAGTTACCACGCCTGGATATTTCTGTTGTTGATCTGCAGTGGGTACAAGTTTTGGCGGAGTGTTGGGCATCACCTTTAAAAGGCTTCATGACAGAGGATCAATTCCTTCAGGTTTGTTTCATTTTGAATGAGAGAAGGGATTTACTTTCCCCAGTTTACCAATGCCACATTTACACTATAAGTAGTTATACTTCATTGCATCCAAGTTGCTCGCAACATCATACAAATCAAATAGGCTGTGATAAAAAAATAATAGCTGATTCCCAATTTGAAAATTGGGTCGAATGGTAGACATACTGAATAATGCGCATCCACAAACATCTATCCAAAAATATTATTTTCACTTTCAAACTCAATTTTCGCACATTACATCATACCGTATGAATATTGTTAGAAACATCTTGGAATGTCCACACATTTGTGCATAAGCGGAATGTGTCCACAGTGCTGTTTACATATAAAATAAAACTCAAATTTGGAGAGATCAAAAATTGGTCCTTATCGCTATATCGCCTCTATTTTGAAACACGTGGGATTCAGGAATCATTTACAATTAGATCAGAAAACTCTTTAACTCAGGATACTTCTAGATTTGGCGACTACTTAATGCATACAGTGAAAACAGGATATAACAAACTTTATTACAAGACATTTTCCGCAATACTTCATATGTTGAATCAATTTGTTTGTAACGAATTGATCTTTGGACCGGTGGATTTTTTTGTGTCTGGTTTTTACGATAGTTCTATTTTTAAATGTTTTATTTAAAGTTTTAATAACAAGGCTTATACATAAAATGATTTTCCACATGTCATATTAGTCTGTTTATACTTTTTTCTGCATATTTTTAGATCTTTTAAAAATTCATATGTCTTAATATTCTAGATAATCAGGCTTTTTATGATAAAAAAATTAAATTTTAATGTGTTGAACTTTGTCTTACTTTGTTCAGACTCTCCATTTCAACAGTATGGAAGACGATGTAAATCTATCGGTAACAATAGTTTTACCTGTTTCAAACGAAGATAAGGAAAGGGTTTTTGGGTGTGGTGCTTTTACACTATGGCACAACGAGAAGCCCTATGCCATTATGCGTGCACCTTCCTATTACCCTCATCCTAAAGAAGAAAGGGTTGCCCGCCAGTTTGGTACCACTCATAAGGATCATCCATGTATAAAAGTGAGCAATTTAATATTTTTCGGCAACAGTATTTTGTATTTTTTTCACTGTTCCGTAAAAACCTTGGTATAAAGTTGAATGATAGTTTTTCTGTTTTGTAATTCGATTTAAAGCTCAGTCACTTTGAAGAAAGTTTTGCATCTGATTGTTGAGTGAGTGTATGGGCCAAATTTTAAGTCACTCCTTGAAACTGCCTTGACTTGAGATTTCCTTCAGTCCTCCTCAGGAATAGGGATTCCAATGTAGTCAAAAATAACTCAAGGAAATCTCAAGTCAAGGAAGTTTCAAGGAGTGTCTGAAAATTTGGACCTAAGACTAGTTGAAGCAGAAAGGTTTCAGAGTATACTACACGAAGCACATATCTTCAATCAGAGGCGGAGATATAGTTGACCTCCCCTTGTAGAAGTCCAACAATAACAGTTTTAAAACTGTTTGAGTAAAAAAAAAAGTTGTGACCGGTTACTTGGTAAAAAGTTAAGTGTGAAATTAAAAAAATTAATTTGAAAAATGAACCTGAAACTTTACTGGTCTCCCTCAATGTACTTTCCCCAGCTGTCAATTTTTATCAACGTTTTTTCCAATGGTGAAAGCACGTTTGGAAAGCGCCATGCAGAATGTTTGAGTTGTGGTTCTTCAAATTTCCTCCACTGAATCAAATCTTGGTCCTTTTAATGTTCACTTCAATAAATCTGCTAGAGCAAGATTAAGCGAATAGGAGGGATGATGCAGAGTCCATTATCTATTCTTTTGAACCAATCAAAATACTGCGATTGACTTATAGAACTGTCTTCATACACCTCCTGTATTAACCTTAACGTTTCAGCTCAATTTTTATTAATTTTAAAACCAAACATGACATTAATTTGCTGCTTAATCGTACACCCCATAGGTACAGAAAATAGAAAAACTGCAGAGCACACCTGACTACTCTCACATTGAGTTGACATACCAGTGGCGTCTCCTGAGCCTAGTTTTGGGCTGGCGCACTAACACATGAAACAAAATCAACTCCTTAATATAGCAGTAACAATGTAAGTTTTGTTGCGTGATGCAGTGCGATAGCCAAAAATTAGGCTTAGAAGGTGCCACTGATACACCGAATGCATCTTAATTGAGATAAATACATGATTGGGATGGAAAAATCTTTGTCAGCTTATCAGCTACCTTTGCTGAGTTCACGTTCATGATGATAAGACCAACTGTCCGATCGTTATCGCAAAAGTCCGGTTACTGTTTGATCAGCTGTCCAATACCTAAAATTGATGGTTTTATATGTTGAAGTTGGAACAAAACACATTGACTGGTGAGGAGATTTGCCAAACCATTACGTGCCCAATTCGTCAAAAAGCTTGCGTGTGTAAAATTGGTAGCCATGCAGAATATGTTTTGGCCCTATTGATCTAGCTTTATTTGCTTTTTCATAAGGAGTAAAATAAGAGGAAAGCAGTTTCTCATCTGAGCTGATTTTACCAATGGGACAACCTGATTTTGGACAAGTTTTAGTGAAAAAATGAAACTACTAATTACAAGGTGAATGCAAGTTTATTTTTCATCTTAATCCTATCAGCTTAGATATTTTTTTTATGATCATGCTATTATTTTATCTTAGGATATCTACGAGAGCGGAGACTGGTTGGTTGGTGGTGAGTTAGAAGTTTTGGAGCGGATACAGTGGAATGATGGATTAGACCAATACCGTCTCACTCCCAACGAGTTGCGTGCCCAATTCAAAACGATGGAAGCAGACGCTGTTTTTGCTTTTCAGCTTAAGAATCCGATCCACAATGGACACGCTCTTCTTATGCAGGTAAATTTTTTGTTACAAAACAAAGGTTTATCTTGGTTCAAAGAAGTGAAAAGGCAATTTTTTATGGTCAACTTTCATTTACTATGTCGATAACCCAAAACCAGTTCATTTTTAAGAAGTGATAAAATGATGCATAAAAAGTATTGGACAATTTATTAACTAGTTGTTTTTTTTACTAACAGTAAGTAAAGAAAAATAATTTTTAAACATATACAGGGTGTTTAAAAATGATGTGCATTAAGATTAAGAGTCTATTATAGAGGTAAAAACAAGACTTTGATTCCCTATTAACATACGTCCGGAAATACCTCCATTTTGCTTTAGAGCTTGCCGTAGTGGCAGAAAAGTAACAGCTTTTATTTAAATGCGGCAAAAGTTACAAACGAATGGTCACACGACTGAGGTTAGCTACTCAATTTTTTTATTTGGAGTTAATTCATTTGCCTAAAAATATTATTATGAAATTACAAGGGTGTTTTTCAGGGGGCACCGTATTTTCAAATGCAAGAATGTTGTTGCCGTTTAAGATTAGAACACTGAACAACAATATCAAAATGTAGAACTTGGGTCTTCCCCATTTTTTCGTAGGATGCTTAGTTTTCCAGATAATCAGGAAGAGGAGGAAAAATCTGATGCTATAATAAAAGCTTACATGGAAGTCATACAAAGTACAGTTTGACTGAATGACTACTCCATTGGAGAACGAAATATTAAACACTATACCCACCAAATATTGTTCAGACCCTCAAGCAAACCAGAGACATGTTCCATCCCTTTTCGGCCTCATCAGTGCAATGCAGCTGTTGATTGAAACATTGAACGTTATGAGAAAGCATATTGAAGCAATTCCAAAATCACTCAATGAGATCCCAGCTAATCTTTGGTTTGCTTATGCACTCTAGTGTGAAAATAGGACAACTGAACCTCTGTTGTTAAAATACAAGCAAAAGATAGGTCGATCAGCGTAAAAGCATCATGTAAAATGTTTTTTTATTTTTGTTTTACCAACAGAACTTAAAAAAGTAAAGAGAGTATTTGATAGCTTGGCTGAAACACTCTGGTTGCTCTTTTAAATTGTAAATGAATCGCATTCAGCAGCAAGTCCTCAGTTTTGAGAAAACAGATTTGAAGTTTAATTGCTCTGTAAGGCTGTATTGTGTAACATATTTTAAATATACTAAGTAATATTATTTTGAAGCTGTCCTGCTAAAAATTTTCCTCACCAATTTTCCATGCCGCAAGGAAATCACTTGGAAATCAGGGTTGCCACTGTTGGTGTGATTTTCGAAAAAATTTGATTTAAAGTTGTAAATTTGACTTCGGCTTACATTTCTATGACGTAAAAGCTTTTATAATCTTATATTCAAACATTGTTTATTAATCAAATGTAGTCTTTGAGAAGCATGTTAATTTTCTAAATAAAAAAAAAGCGAAATGGCAACGCTTATTCTCATGTAGCATGAAAAATTGGCAAGGAACATTTTTAGCTTGATGATTCTGAACTACAAACTTTTTAAATATTACATTGATGCTAGTTGTATTCAAAATTACCCATTGTTTAATTTTTTTTAGGACGTGGGTTGGTTCTTTGTTGCCCAATGAGGATGGGATATTTTAAATAGTTAACAGAAAATTACAACACGAATTGAGAATGATTGCAAACGTGATTTCACTCCAACAGTAGTGACGTCATGCATGTTAGAATAGGTAATTTTAAAGGTTGCACATTGCATGTTAAGTCCAGCAACGCAGCATGCATACATGCC